>NC_085866.1:7524044-7534044 GCF_034702125.1 Engraulis encrasicolus
CTCCCTCCACTGTCAGCCTCTAGCCAGCAAGGCCACTGACAACCCCCCCCCCATCCCCCACCACCATATCTGCGACTGAACATTCCACCTGCACTACTATACTTGTGACTGAACTTTCAACCTGCACTAACTCAAAACATGCACACACACACACACACACACACACACACACACACACACACACACACACACACACACACACACACACACACACACACACAAGCACACTGCACTTTCTGCACTAAACCCAAACATACACACACTGACACACACACACACACACACACACACAGACACACGAACACACACACACAAGACGCACACCGCACCTTCTACCTGCACTAAACACATACACACACACACACGCACACTCACACACACACACACACACACACACACACACACACACACACACACACACACACACACACACACACACACTGCTGCTGGTGTACTTGACAGACCTTTTTAATATTTATTTTTCTTCAAAATGCTACTATTACCATGTCAGAACGCTATAAAGGACTTTTTTTAGGAAAAAGCACAAGCACAACAAATACCTCTTACCAGTTTTTGCCGACTGCTTGCACACAATTTGCAAAATTTGGCTCATAGAGTCAAAACTCTACACACAAGCCAATTACTCTCAACACTTGGAGATAAACCCTTCACATATATGGCAACATGAAGCTCTGCTATAAAAGCATAAACATTGCCATAAAAACCTTACAATATTTTGTCAAAACCTCACTTTCATGTCAAAAGACACACAAAAGCACCAAATGAGAAAACAAATTAGATCATCTTTAAAACAGTTGTCTGCTTTATACTAAACACAGCAGTCTTTCTTTTTGGAGCAGTCTATTCAGTCTCACAGAATGTACATTTTCTCAAGAGCCCAAAATTCAATACTGTACATTACAAAACTGCACCTTAGAGTACAGGACATTAAACCAAAGCAAAATATATCTCAAACAGTGCATCACTCTAAATACAACAGTGTGTAGGTGAGTTTATGTACCTTTTTTGTGTATTGGTTATATTCACAAATTTTCAAACATCTAAATATGATATAAATATGGGGTTACGTCAACATGCTGTAATGACAATCATAGTCAATATAGGCTACTTTGTTTGGCTATGAGGTATGAGGTATGAGGTATTCACAGAATACAATACATTTCCACAGACACACTATGCAGCTGACATCTACATGACATCATCAAAATTATATCATGTTCAGTCAGTTTGCTCAAGTGCTTGCTTGGTAGTGTTCTGAAAATGACACTATTTCTACAAACTATCATGTTCACATTACCTAACATGTGATGATGAAGACAAAAGGCTACTCTTGGCGGCATGTATCAGGCTAGGTTTTACAGTACGTGAGTCAGTCAATGCCATACTACATATTCTACACTTTAGTACCATTGTGCTATTCGCCTTGTTTAGCATACAAGCAATCAAAGTAAAACAAATAAATGCAAAATAAAACAAATGCAATGTAATATAAAGCATGCAACTTTGTAACATGGAAGAATAGTGTTCAATTTTGAAAGCATGTGTTTTATTGTCTGTGTCTAAATCTTGTCATACATCAGTGTGTTTTGTTTTTTTAACAGATGTGTTTTCACAATGACACTCTGAGATTTTACTTTTGAACAAAGTGTCTTGTGTATGAAATTGTGTGTAGACAGCTGGAGTCTGTGTGTTGCGTAAAGGAGCAAGTGCCTTGCTAAACTGGTATGAAAGTGTAATGCTTGACTTTTGTTTAAAGTCAAGCAATAAGTGTTTAAGTTATGCACCAACAACTTAGCGATATGCTACTTTGGTTTAAGCATCTGCCTATAGTGTTTAAGCAGTAGGCAAAAACTGTAATGTATGTCCTCTACAAGTCTTCTGTTGTCCAGTCTTGCACTTTAAATGTCTGTATGAGCACTGTCTATGTCCATACTGTCTTAAGTCCATGTATAAGTACTGTCTATGTCTATACTGTCTATGTCCTTACCTAGATTAGTCTATGTCTGTATGGGAAAGCAAGAAATGTAATTTCAAATTCTTTTTATGACCAGTGCATGTAAAGAAATTGACAATAAAACCTACTTGAAGTGTGACACCATCATCTTCGAAGGAAAAGGAAACAAACAAAAAACAAAACAAAAAAAAGGAAACAAAACTCCCTTACTAATGCTTCCTTGACCATATTCTCTCTCTCTCTCTCTCTCTCTCTCTGTCTCTGTCTCTGTCTCTCTCTCTCTGTATATCTGCTTGTCAATCCCACGTCTAGCCATCTGACTGCATCTTTCCTTTTCTCAGCATCCCTCTCTCATTTTGTCCTTTTTCTAACGCCTACATCATTTCCTATATCTCTCACACAACTTGTCTGTATCCCTCTCTTTTTCCTATACCTCTCACACAACTTGTCTATATCCCTCTCTTTTTTCCTATATCTCTCACACAGCTTGTCTATATCCCTCTCTTTTCCCCTCTCTTTATCCCTTATTCCTGTCTATATCCCTCTCTTTTTCCAACTTTCTAGCTGATTTATGTGACTTCTGTGTTCCTTCCCTGAAGGCTCTAGCGTTCCTTCTGAAAGTTCCTTAGGTGTGTGTGTGTGTGTGTGTGTGTGTGTGTGTGTGTGTGTGTGTGTGTGTGTGTGTGTGTGTGTGTGTGTGTGTGTTTTTGTGTGTGTGTTTTTGTGTGTGTGTGTGTGTGTGTGTGTGTGTGTGTGTGTGTGTGTGTGTGCGTGTGCACATGCTTGCGTGTGTGCGAGCATGCATTTGAGTAACCTGGTGCTGGTATGTGTGTGTGTGTGTGTGTGTGTGTGTGTGTGTGTGTGTGTGTGTGTGTGTGTGTGTGTGTGTGTGTGTGTGTGTGTGTGTGCGTGTGTGTGTGTGTGTGTGCGTGTGTGTGTGTGTGTGTGAGAGTATCCTGGTGCTGGTGTGGGCCTCTGGCTCTGGGCATGACTTCATTACTGCAGTCATGTCGTTTTAATCTCATTACCCCCACTTTGCACCTGCGCTCCCTCCCTCCCTCTCTCCCTCCCTCCATCTCTCTCTCCCTCCCTCCCTCACTCCCTCCCTCCCTCCCTGAGGTCACCATTAGATTATTGGCCTTTTCCTGCCACATCAGTCTGTGGTGTTTTTGTTTTTGTTGAATGTAATGAGTGTGCTGTTTTATGGGTGTAGGTATGGGGCGCCGTTTGTAAAGCTGACTGTGCTGAAAATTTCAGCAACATTTTGTCACATTTAGCTGAAATTCCATCAACATTTTGTCACATTTAGCTTAAAACAGTGTTTTTAAAACGGTGTGAATTTTTCAGACTCCCCTTTTTGCACATTTAGAACAATGAATGTTAAATCTAAATAATGTATCTAAATGTTAAATATAAATCTAAATAATATATAAAAATGTTCAATCTAAATGTCAAATCTAAATAATAAATCTAAATCTAAATGTAAAATATAAATCTTAAATCTAAATATTAAATCTAAATATTGCATCTAAATGTTAAATCTAAATATTAAATCTAAATCTAAATGTTAAATCTAAATGTTAAATCTAAATGTTAAATCTAAATTTTATATCTAAATGTTAAATCTAAATCTAAATAATATATCTAAATGTTAAATCTAAATGTCAAATCTAAATAATAAATCTAAATCTAAATGTTAAATATAAACCTAAATCTAAATGTGGAATTTAAATCTAAATGTTAAATCTAAACCTGAATGTTAAATCTAAATGTTAAATCTAAATGTCAAATCTAAATGTTAAATATAAATATTTAGATTTAGATTTAGCATTTAGATTTAACATTTAGATTAAACATTTTTGTGTTTGTAACTTAACTTATCTAAATGTTAAATCTAAATGTTAAATCTAAATCTAAATATTTAGATTTAGATTTAACATTTAGGTTTAGATGTAACATTTAGATTTAACATTTAGATTTAGATTTCACATTTAGATTTAAGTTTATATTCAACATTTAGATTTATTATTTAGATTTGACATTTAGATTTAACATTTAGATATAGGCCTATTATTTAGATTTAGAGATTCAACATTTAGATATAACATTTAGATTTAACATTTAGGTATAACATTTAGATTTATCATTTAGATTTAGATTTAACATTTAGATTAAACATTTAGATTTAATATTTAGATTTAACATTTAGATTTAGATTTAACATTTAGATTTAAGATTTATATTAAATATTTAGATTTAGATTTATTATTTAGATTTGACATTTAGATTTAACATTTTTATATATTATTTAGATTTAGATTTAACATTTAGATACATTATTTAGATTTAACATTTATTGTTCTAAATGTGTAAAAAGGGGAGTCTGAAAAATTCACACCATTTTTATAACACTGTTTTATGCTAAATGTGACAAAATGTTGCTGAAATTTTCAGCACAGTCAGCTTTACAAACGGCGCCCCATATGTAGGTTAGTGATGGGCAACTGGAGGCCTGGGGGCCACATGCTGTTGGCTCGTGTCCTCAATACGGCCCTTACATAAAACATAACTGAAAAAAAAATTATGACAAGGATTTTTTTAATCACTACAGAATTAATCCATTGTAATTAATTATACTGATGGCTGATAGAGAACACTCCCAAACACCACCCTTCCAAACAACATTGGCAGTAGAGATCAACCAACTGCACCTCAAACTCTGAGTTGCAGTCCGATCCTCGATCATGTGGCACTCAAATGGTGGCGATGGGAAAATGTGGCCCTCCTTATCATGAGAGTTGCCCATCCCTTGTGTGTGTGTGTGTGTGTGTGTGTGTGTGTGTGTGTGTGTGTGTGTGTGTGTGTGTGTGTGTGTGTGTGTGTGTGTGTGTGTGTGTGTGTGTGTGTGTGTGTGTGTGTGTGCCTAGTTAGTTTATATTCCTCCACAACCTCCAAACTGGATCCCTTTCCAAAGATGTGGATCCCTTTTCGAGCTTTAGAGACCTTCAGATAGTCCAGCAGATCTTTTCCACGTTTTGAAATGTTTGCAAGACTACTTCTACCTACTTAGGGGTGCACCAATACCAATACTGGTATCAGTATCGGCCCAGATACTCACTCCTTATACTCGTACTCGTACTTGTCAAACTTTATCCGATACCAGGCACCGATACTGCTAATTACACATCTCATCACGTACTGTTGACCTGAAAGCCGCATGAGAAAAAAAGCCCCGCCTTATAAATTTACAAACATTTAAATCTTTCAATCTCTTATTGACAAGAAACATCTGCCACCTTGACTAGGTCCCCTGGAAAAATAAAGATTTCATGTTGTGAATGTAATTTCTAAAGTTCCTTAGCCGAAAAAGATATACTTTTAAAGGACCAGTTCAGTCAATTTCAATATGCAGTTGTATTGCTCACGCTACCCTTGACTTGTCAGTACCCGGTGATGCCACATTTTTCGACTAAGCCCTTTCCAAGATATGCGCTATTCTAATGGGGGCAGCGTGTGTTTACATTTTTAAAAAAATAACATAGGCCTACTCCAAATATTTTCCCTAAAGGTAACGCTGTTTGCTAGTTGTCTGCTGATGTTGTATAACCTTTCGGATGTTTTTGAGAATAAATAAAAATGTTTTTTTGAAATGTAAACAAAGTGCTGCCCCCATTACAATGACCAAGATCTCAGAAAAGGCTGAAGAAGAAAAAAAAACCCTCAGGTACTGACAAGTCCAGGGTAGTGTGAGCATTATAACTGCATGTTGAAATTGACTGAACTGGTCCTTTAACGCCCCACCAAAAATTCTGCGGGATAAACACTGTACCCCTATCCTATCTTCTTCTCTCTGTGTTGGCCAGTATTGCTGTAAATGTGCTGTGTGACCTGTTCATCTCTGCAGCTATGCACAACAGCTGCTCTCAAAAAAGCCAAACGCTGTATCACCCAAGTCTGTGATAATGTCTGTTGTCAAGTCTGCTATAATGAAATTAGATTTCTGTGGTTGCTGTTCTTTTGAAAATAAACCGCACTTGTCTTCGCTAAAATGAACGGATCTAGCATCCCAATATTAGATTAGCTTCCACTGTCTTGTCATTGTGTGGACAGGCAGAACTCATACAATGATATCTTTTATAGTCTTGCAGGACATTTTAAGGACAACTTGACCGCTATAAAACTCTGATACTTGGGAAATTGAAACAAGTTCCCAAGTTTCCCACACATTTGTTTTACTTTGGTCTCGACTTGAAGAGGAACTTTTCACTGATTCTTTAGGATGCTGCCAATTGAAACAATACATGGAATTTCTTTGCTCTATTGTTCCCTTCGTTGTATTGTGATGTGCTATTAGATATCATCCTCTCTCTCTCTCTCTCTCTCTCTCTCTCTCTCTCTCTCTCTCTCTCTCTCTCTCTCTCTCTCTCCGTCTCCCTCTCCCTGTCCTCTCTCACCCCCTGTTTCTCTTTCTGTTTCTCGTTTTCACTCTTTGCTCTCCGTCTCTTCCACTCAGTTCTCAGGCAGCGTAAACAAGGTCTCTTCTCTTGATGTCTCAAGGTCTTCAAACAAGGTCTCTTCTCAGGATGTCCCACTGGCTGTTGATTTTTGGTGTTCTAACCACATTCTCTTCTGTCCCGCTTTTTTTTCTTTTTCTCTTTCATTTTCCTTCTTTCTCTCTTTTTTCTCAATCTCTCCTTCCTTCTCCTTCCTTCTCTCCATATCCTCTCCATATCCTCTCCATATTCTCTCTCTATCTCTGTCTCTCTCTCTCTGCCTCTCTCTCTGTTTGTCTCTCTCACTGTCTCTCTCTCTCTCTCTCTCTCTCTCTCTCTCTCTCTCTCTCTCTCTCTCTCTCTCTCTCTCTCTCTCTCTCTCTCTCTCTCTCTCTCTCTCTTTCTCTCTCTCTCTCCCTCTCTCATCAGGCCTGTGTGAGTGTAACCCAGCTTCCTGCTCATCACCATGGCTTCCTGCTCTTCCCTGGTCGCGCTTTCTCACTCTGTCTCTCTGTGTGTATCTCCCTCTCTCTCCATAGGCCTGCGTGAGAGTAACTATCGTCACCATGCCTTCCTGCTCTTCCCTGGTCGCGCTTCTGTGCGCCGCCCACTTGGCGCTCCTCTGCCACGGCCTGCCCTTCGAGCAGAGAGGATTCTGGGACTTCGGCATGGACGGCGACGGCGGAGACATGATGATGATGATGAGGGACGAAGAGGAGGGCTCGGCCATGGAGGAGCTGCCGTCTCCCCCCGTCGGCCCCACCACCTGCCCCTTCGGCTGCCAGTGTCGCCTGCGGGTCGTGCAGTGCTCCGACCTGGGTAAGATGGGGCTACTTATGGGTCAATAATGCAGTGCTCTGACCTGGGTAAGATGGGCTACTTATGGGTCAATAATGCAGTGCTCCGACCTCGTTTTGAGTCAATAATGCAGTGCTCCGACCTCGTTTTGAGTCAATAATGCAGTGCTCCGACCTCGTTTTGAGTCAATAGTGCAGTGCTTCGACCTCGTTTTGAGTCAATAGTGCAGTGCTCCGACCTCGTTTTCAGTCAATAATGCAGTGCTTCGACCTGGGTAAGGGGGTTACTACTTATGGGTCAATAATGCAGTGCTGGGTAAGATGGGGCTACTTATGGGTCAATAATGCAGTGCTCCGACCTGGGTAAGAGGAGGCTTTGTATGGGTCAATAATGCAGTGCTGGGTAAGAGGGTTACTACTTATGGGTCAATAATGCAGTGCTCTGTCCTGGGTAAGAGGAGGCTACGTATGGGTCAATAATGCAGTGCTCTGACCTCGTTTTGAGTCAATAATGCAGTGCTCCGACCTGGGTAAGAGGAGGCTACTTATGGGTCAATAATTTAGTGCTCTGACCTCGTTTTGAGTCAATAATGCAGTGCTCCGACCTGGGTAAGAGGAGGCTACTTATGGGTCAATAATGCAGTGCTGGGTAAGAGGGTTACTACTTATGGGTCAATAATGGAGTGCTGGGTAAGAGGGTTACTACTTATGGGTCAATTATGCAGTACTCTGACCTGGGTAAGAGGGTGCCACTCATACTGTGTGTGACTGAATGTGTGTCTGCTGTTTGAAAAAGAAAACAAAAACATAAACCCTGGGAAAGAGGGGCTGTTACTTATACTGTGTGTGTGTGTGTGTGTGTGTGTGTGTGTGTGTGTGTGTGTGTGTGTGTGTGTGTGTGTGTGTGTGTGTGTGTGTGTGCGTGTGCGTGTCTGTGTTTGGGTTCACGTGTGTTTACTTGTGTCAGTGTGTGTTTGTATTCGTGTGAGAGTGTGTCTTAGATTATTTGAGTGTGGGTATGCACAGTACGCGTGCATACACACAAAAACACACAGTGTGTTTTCCTGTGTGCGTGCATGTTTGTGTTGTTGTGTGAGAGAGAGTGTCTTACTGCGCGGTCACACCGCCAGCGTTGAACGCGTGGAAAGATGCAGAAGTAATTGACTTTGTATGGGAGAGCAGGCGGCAGAAGCGTTAAAAGCCGCAAAGCGTGTCTAGAGTCAAAAACGTCAAAAGCCGAGGGCGTCAAAAGTTGAACTTCATGTTAAAATATGTAATGAGCTCGGCGGCAGCAGGCGTCAGCCAATGGAATGTTCACATTTTTCCAAACACGAGCGTCGGTTGGTCGAGATTCCTGGCCGAATGCTTCAGGTTGAATCGTTGCCGCGTTCAATACCCCTGACCAGTGCTTTCCAGGCAGGAGTCAGCAGCGCTGTGGCTCTTTCAACGCCGGCGGTGTGACCGAGGCATTAGATTATTTATGCTTGTGTCTGTTTCTGTGTGTATGTTTATGTTTGCGTGTGATAGTATAAAAGAGAGAGGACAGGAGAGATGAACTGATACACGGTATGAACACATTTGAGGGTGCCTGCATGTGTTTACACGAATAAGTAAACAGAAAATAAAGTCCGCAAAACCGTGCTCCCTTTTCTCTTACGTATTTAATGTGACCTTTCGGGCTGCCTGAAACGTCACATTAAAGTAAGACATAGGTACGGGAGCTTGGTGTTGCCGAATTTATTTTCTGTTTTCATGTGACTTTTGCTAGTCCTGCACCCAATCTTTTTGGGATGGATGTGTGCATTTTTTTCCCTCTCTTAGTTACACTTTTATACGAATAAGAGCCAGAGGCATTTTGAGTGACCAAACCAAAAAGAACAAAGTGATGAAATGGATGGCAGACAGGAAGGAAAGGAGAGGAGAGATGAAAGGAAGAAAGAGGAGAAAATAAGTAGGAGGAAATGAAGATGCGTGAACCACTGAATAAATGAATACATTGCCGTGTTGAGCCAGCCTCACTAATGCGCGATATCCGGCACCATGTGGTGTGAAAGTGTGAGCAGACTGTGTGTGTTGTGTCACGTGTGTGTGTGTGTGTGTGTGTGTGTGTGTGTGTGTGTGTGTGTGTGTGTGTGTGTGTGTGTGTGTGTGTGTGTGTGTGTGTGTGTGTGTGTATGTGTGTGTGTGTGTGTGTGTGTGTATGTCTGTGTGTGTGTGTGTGTGTGTGTGTCTGTGTGTGTGTGTCTGTGTTTGTGTGTCTGTGTACGCGTGCGTGCATGTGTGTCCGAGCATGAACGTTGCGTGTAAGTGTGTACATACAGTATTTGTGTGTTTATGCAAGTATGTGTGTGTGTGTGTGTGTGAGTGTGTCTCTCTGTGTGTGTGTGTGTGTGTGTGTGTGTGTGTGTGTGTGTGTGTGTGTGTGTGTGTGTGTGTGTGTGTGTGTGTGTGTGTGTGTGTGTGTGTGGATATGTGTGTGTGTGAGTCCGAGCATGCACATTGGTACAAGTGCCTGTGTGTGTAAGTGTGTTTGTGCATGTTTGTGTGTTTATGCTAGTGTTTATGCTGTGTGTTTGTGTGTGTGCATGTCTTTGTTAGTGTACACACATTTTGTTATCTCCCAGAGATATGACTTTTCTGGGATTTACCCAGAGTGCAATGGGGTGATACAGCCTCATTAAGCCCCTCTGCATGATCTTTCCATGACAACCCAGAGCGGTGTCTGGTTTTGGTGT
>NC_085866.1:7546544-7638463 GCF_034702125.1 Engraulis encrasicolus
TGTATTACAGCTCTTCATGGCAGGGGACAATTATGGCGCCTTTGGTTGAGATGTGGTTAAAGTGATCACGCCGGGCCAGCCTCCCTGTGTGTGTTCCAATATGCGACCTTGCGTCCTCCACTTGTGCTTGTGGCCTCGTACCAGGAAGTAATACGTCGTGATGGCATCACTGACAACAGCATTATATTTCAATATCTCGCAAAAGCTCAGTTATAAAGTCATTTTCTCATTTTCTCATTTGCAAACTGGATGGTGAATGAAGAATAGTCCCCCATTAAATTGTTATGGTTAGGCTTAATTGTTTTCTCCACGGAGGCGGGGCATCAGCAAAACGTGAGGGCACCGACACAAGTGGAGGACGCAAGGTTGCATATTGGAATGCACCCCCTGCCTGCCTGTGTTTGAGATCTCTGTGCCAGTCCCAGTGCCTCCAAGAAGTGCAGAGTCATGGCACTGAAAATAAACAAGTGAAGTGGAGTCACTCTGTCTTGTCGACTCATCCAGGTCTGGTTTAGGATTTTCATAAAAAAGTTATTCATAAAACTCATTTTAAAATAAAACTTTACTTTTTTCCATTCCATGTTTTAGCAGCCCACTTTTGTCTTGTTTTTGCTGCACATGCAGTCCAAAGGTCACCTCTTTGTGTGGGACTGACTGCCCAAAGAGTGAACAAATTTATTTCTACACGTTGTTGTTTTAGACGGAGCAGACAGGGGCACCTACACACAGTTTTCTTCCGTACAGTACAGTACCTAATTCATTTGTCCCTCCTCCTGCCCACATGTCTGGGACGCTGGGACATTTTGTCTGTCGGCCAAATCAAAACAAAAGTCTCAGTGTGTGATCAGGGCCGGATTAATAAGGCTCAGGGCCCCTAGGCAACAGATTGTTGTAGGCCCCCCCACCGAAGGCAAATTCCATAACAAAATGACATGGACGGTGTACTAATACCAACCCAAGAGGAATATTATAGGGAATGGAAGAATCAGTGACATATTGTCCTGGTAGGAAAACCAATTCATGCTGTAAATTAAAGGGACACTATGCAGGAAATGGTCAAAAAAGGTACTGCAACTATGCTGCTCATTGAAACTGGGCTGCCTATTGCCAAATTTGATCTTTACATGAAAGTTTACTAAGTAATAAACAGATATTTTCTAGTATGGTCCAAGTACAGTAATTTTAGCAGCTAAAAATGGCTATTTTTGGAAATTCAAAATGGCGGACCATGGAGAAGATTTTTGATGGTGGTGGTGAGTATTCATGAAAAAGGTAACATTAGTGAATGGGCAGCATGATTTTTGGAAATAAACAACTAAAAATCTCACACAGTGTCCCTTTAAAACTCCACCTGACACGGCAGGAAACAGGAAGCACAAAGTTATCAACACCACATCTTGTTACATTTCTCCAATTACATTGAGCTTTCCCCACTTTGGCCAACTCGGGGCCCCTTATAGCAGGTGGGGACCGTAGTCAGCAGCCATATCTAGCCTGTGCATTAAAGGGGTATGCCACTATTTTGGGGCTTAATACAGTTAAAATCATTGGCCAGGGTTTATAAAGGTGGTAAAGTGTCTTATTTTTCATGTAAACCCTTGTCTTGCTTTAACCCTATTCAGACTGGGCTTTTTTGGCATTCCTGGGCCTGGGGGGGGGGCTCTTTTGACCCCCCCCCCCCCCCCCCCCCCCCTCTCATAACTCATGAACGGAATACAGTATGACTACGAAACTTGGGCGAGATGATTTACATATGGACATCTATGAATGACATAATTTTTGTGTAATTATCTATTATTATGACGTCATTATGACATCATTATGTTATTATGTCCAAAATCTCGCCATAATGGATTTTCCAACAAATTTAGGTAATGCACTTAAATTTTAATGATTTTATGCTTCACACCACTTAAATGCTCACGAAGTTGTCTGATGCTAATGGAAATAACAAAAAAAATATGAAAATGTGTGGCGTCATAGATATGGCTAAGTGATTTTTGGTCAGACATACCTGTCAGAAAACCGTTGCCATGGCAACAGGAAAAATGATAACCCTTATCTTTCGGTACCTAACTGTAGCAAACTAAATGTTAGGAAAAGTCACAAAGTTTCGTAGTCATAGCTTAAGTCGTTAAGGGATTATACGACATCAAAGTTGGTGCGGGCACTTTTAGCCCCCCCCCCAGTCTGGATAGGGTTAAGACAAGTTAAAAGAAGGAATATGTCGCTAAGCTAGTGAAAGTCAATGGATCCGCGTAGCATGCTACATTTTTGTAGGGCAGTACACCACATGAGAACCCAGAGCCGTACATTAAGAATTATGAATGCTGTCTTCTGAAAACCCCACAGTACAGTAGCTACACCTACAAGTACACCACAGTAGAACCCAGGGCCCCACAATTATGAATGTTGTGTGTGTGTGTGTGTGTGTGTGTGTGTGTGTGCAGCGGCGTGGATCAGGGGGGGAAAACCCCGACTCATTCTCAGGGCTCAGCCCACCTGGGGGGCCCACGGGGGGCCCCTATGGAAAATGTTCTTCTTATTTTGCTTTTTTAAACATTATTTTTACAATAATGTCAATACATGTTGGTAATTTATGTAATTCAAATGTTCTCTGGAAATACATCTGTTAAATTGGATATCCTAGCCTGCAAATAGGCTACAATATATATCAAACACCCCCATAATCAGTACGCGTTGGTTTAGTCCGCCCTCTCGCGGACTTTTGATTGCACAATATGCGTAATCAACACACTCACTCACTTCATTATAGGCATTAAACGCAGCAGCCGGTTAGCAATGAAAGATGTCTAAAACACCAGGCTTTCACAAAAAGAATAGAAAGGCAAGAGAGACAGGGGAAACCAGATGAAGCAACTGCTGCTGATTTCTTGCAAGAAAGGTGAGCCCAAATGTCAAAATTACCGCCTACAGTAGGCTAACTGGTTATCTCATTCCCATTCCGTGTGGCCTACTGTGATAGCCGGAGTCAGATTAAAAAAAATATAGGCCTAACATTTTTTGGCTATAATTGTGATAGTCTATTGAACCCATATTTGTCTTTGATATATTCATAACAAGTCACAAAACCAACATAGGGTCGATGTTGGTTCAAATATCCAAATAGCAAAGCTAATTTGTAAAATGAATCAAGAAAATGTCACAAACGTGAAGATGCCCCCTGTCACAGCAGATACAAATTGTTCGAACTTGAGAGAAGGTGAGCCTATTTTCGCTAGCCTAATATCCTAATGTTGAGGAAAAGCAGTTTCTCAATCGGGTGCATCACATTTGCAGATTGATTATGTCCTCGTAACGATATTAATCAACGTCACGTTCATCAGTTGCCAATGTCAAGGTGGCGGTGCGAGCTGTCAGTCCTGAACCGTCATTCTGCTTTCATTTTGCGGTCTCAACACTCTCAATAGGAAATCTCTGGTTACTTTCCCTGGCCATCTGACAACGTCCGTTGTAGCTGAAGTGTGGTAAATTAATGACGAGATTTTGACGGGGCACCAGTCTGCGTTTTGAATGCTGCTGACGCCATTCTAATCTGCGCAAAGCGCAATACAAAAGATAGGCAGAGTAGCCTACCTACCTCCGTGCTGAGCAGGTAGTCTGCATTGAGTGCTCATGACAATTACCCTATTTAAGGTAGGCTACTGTGAAATAGTTACTGGCCAATTTAAATCTGAAACTATAGCCTATGCAGTAGCCTAATAAATAATGATGTGACTAGGTTCGGGGTGCCCTGACTTTAAAAGGTTGAGAATAACGGCATCAAATCTAAACAGCGATACTTTTGTTCCAGCCTATTTTAAGCGACATTCCATAGTAAGCTTCTGCCAGTAAATCACAGCTGATTCTCTATTCCTTGCTCTCCCAAAAAACAACTAACGGACAAATGACGTGCGGGTGCGTGCAGCGGGCCAGTGCAAGTGAATGAATGTGTGCGCGAGCGCGTGTGTTTCTGTTCAGTGATGCATATTGAAGAAAGTTCAGTTCTATATCAATGTCTCATGTCTCCTTAGTGCACGAAATATTAGGCTAAATGCATTGTGAAGAGAGATTTACCAGTCTCTCTCCTCCCCCTCACACCATAGTGATGAAGTGATTAAAAGTCATCTCTATGAATATGATAGCAGACTTTCCACAACTGGTGATGTGAAAAATAAGGACATTATGTCTGTGATAGGCTATCATATGATTGAAAATGAGGATGATTCAAGTGAAGGGGAGGAAAGCATAGGCCTAGAGGGGTTTTCTGAGGAAGGCAAGGAGGATGACAATATTAGTCGCGCGTTCGCGCGGCGGGGGGTGGGTGTGGGGGGGTGTGAGTAGGGGGGCCCATGAAAGAAGTTGTTCCTAGGGCCCCAAATTTGGTGCTACGCCCCTGTGTGTGTGTGTGTGTGTGTGTGTGTGTGTGTGTGTGTGTGTGTGTGTGTGTGTGTGTGTGTGTGTGTGTGTGTGTGTGTGTGTGTGCGTGTGCGCGCCGTATGTGTGTGTTGCTGTCCTCTGCCGCCAAGATGCTGCATCACCGTGGGCAGCAGCTGTGTTTGCTCCTCAACTCTAAGTAGTAGGCGGCCGGCTGGGCCTTGTCTAAACAAACAGGGATGCTCACATACGGGAAGTGCAGACAGGGACTATGTTTGTCTTGTTTGCCTGTCTGTCTGTCTGTCTGTCTGGCATAAAATGGCATGTACTTTATGTAGTGCACTCCATGCCAAACCTGTCTGCAGCACTTGTTCCAAGCCTTGCATCGGAAAAGAGTGTGCGGACTCTTTTCATCTTCATACAAGAATGCATCCCATGACTAACACCTTGCAAAGACGCCCTGGTGTCTGTTGGTTTCTCTTCCAAAATGCATGTTGCCACCGGTTGTCCCGGTTTGTAATGGTCTGTCCCGGGAGAAAAAAACATATTTTCCTGTGACACTCAATAAAGGACACCATTGCTTACTAGCAAAGGTGTTGATTGAACGATTGAAATGTCAAGGTTCTCTGTCAGACAGAGGTTGCAACCCAACATGTATGTGACTGAAGATTCTCATTTAACAAGGTTATAAAACAGAGTTTAGTTGAATTTCCTATAACTAAAGCAGAGTTGTCTAAAGTAGAAGTAATCTTGGATGTCATTACAACAGTAGTAGTATAGTCAACAGTTCCAACATGATCTCCCAAAATTCCTTGCTCCTGCACACGGAATTGTTTTCCGTGATGGACACAGACAAGTGTTCTCTCTATAGGCTACTCCCACAGCTCTATGTTTCCACAGTCTTCTGTTTTCTCAGGATTTTTCTAATTTTAAATGTTTTTTCTAAAAAAAAACCAAACATTTCCTACGGACAGGTTAGGGTAAGGGATTATTTTGGTCTGGGCACAGCTAGTTTTCTTTCATTCATTATATGAATTTGATAGCCTAGCAACCAACTGGAAAATGTATTTCTCAAAAATATGTCTTTAATGACAGGTTAAGGTTAGGGAATGTTTTGGTCAGGGCACAACTTAAATTGCTATAGCATTATTTTGTTTAGGATTAGCATTTGGTATATATTTTCTAATGATAGAGTTACACAGTGCTGTGGTAAGAGCCTATAGAAATCACTTCCGTGTGTCCATCACGGAAAACAATTCTGTGTCCAGGAGTACGGAAAACAATTCCGTGTCCAGGAGCACGGAATTTTGGCAAAATCCGTGCTCCTGGACACGGATTTCGTGTCCTTAACATCCGTGTCCAGGAGCACGGAATTTTTGGAGATCAGGCTGACAGTTCAAAGCTCCATGCACAGCTCCTAAGTGCTTGTATACGCAGGAGTGTTCAATACCTCAAAAGAAAGAAGTCTACCGCACACTTTCTTGACTTTATGCTCGTTCTTTAGAGCAAACAACGTGTTTCGCCTCAGTGCGTCATCAGGCACGCTCAGGTATTTACTAGTAGTATGGTATTACATACGGTAGTTGCAGCTAAGTAACATCACACTACTAATGTTGTGATAACGTTAGCAGCAGTAGCCTACTTCTACTTCTGCTTTATACAATTCTGAACATAAAGGGACACTGTGTGAGATTTTTTGTTGTTTATTTCCAAAATTCATGCTGCCCATTCACTAATGTTACCTTTTTCATGAATACTTACCACCAGCATCAAATTCTAAGTATTCATTATGACTGGAAAAATTGCACTTTTCATACATGAAAAGGGGGAACTTCTCCATGGTCCGACATTTTGAATGTCCAAAAATAGCCATTTTTAGCTGCAAAAATGACTGTACTTGGACCATACTAGAAAATATTTGTTTATTACTTAGTAAACTTTCATGTAAAGATCAAATTTGGCAATAGGCAGCCCAGTTTCAATGAGCAGCATAGTTGCAGTACCTTTTTTGACCATTTCCTGCACAGTGTCCCTTTAAGTATATCGACTAGCATAATAATATGTGAGGCAATGCCGAACTAACTATCTAAATGGCTGGCTGACTTTCTGGTCTGTGTGTGTGTGTCTTTACAGAGATGGGTGAGAACCCTATCCAGAACAGTGGATTTGACCCTCTGGTCTGTGTGTGTGTGTGTGTGTGTGTGTGTGTGTGTGTGTGTGTGTGTGTGTGTGTGTGTGTGTGTGTGTGTGTGTGTGTGTGTGTGTGTGTGTGTGTGTGTGTGTGTGTGTGTGTGTGTGTGTGTGTGTGTGTGTGTCTTTATAGAGATGGGTGAGAACCCGCTCCAGAATAGCGGATTTGCACCCGGGGCCTTCAGGGGACTGAAACTTAACTACCTGCGCATCTCTGATGCCAAGCTCACTGGAATCCCCAAAGGTAACTCGCTTTCACTCCTCTCTCACACGTCTAGAAAACAGTTCAGCACAGCTATATGAAATGACTTGCTTATGACTTATAAGCAGCACTTATAATGCCTGACAGTGATGCCATCCTCTATGGCTACTGCATCTATATATGAATGTTCATTAGGGCTGTAACGATACAAGAGATTCTTTAAATATATAGAGATATGCCAATGTAATAGGTTGCTATGGGCACCTAACGTGACCAGGTTCCGGTCTGCCGAAAGGGGCGTGTCATAATACTCCTAGAATGAATAGAACAGTCCTTAGGTCTGCCTAAAGGGGGATCCCCCCCCCCCTTCCCCTTGCAACTGTAGAACCTGAAAACAATGGGCCAATGGAATCTTTCTCTCTCTACTCTCTCTGACGATACACTCAACTCACGATTCGGTTCAATGCAATATCATTAGAGCCCGAATGTTCATCCCTCTTCCTGTTCCTCAGACCTGCCCGACAGCCTCCACGAGCTGCACTTGGACCACAACCAGATCCAGGCCATTGAGATGGGAGAGCTGAGTCGCTACAAGAACCTGATCAGGTGAGACACCCAGTCATTTCTCCCATACGGACAAGATATAAAACTTAATAAAATGATTAATATATGGACTATACCAGGGGTTCCCAACCTTTTCAAACGTGGAGCCCTTTTGAAATGTTCACACATTTTCAGGGCCCATCTCTGCCCCAATATGCAATACAACTCAAATAAATAAGTCGTAGTGCATTACCATAAGCCCTGTGTTATGTCATATTAATACTATGGTAGTGTAATTTTTCTATGACTATTACAGCGTGCCACTGATGGAACTATGGGGCTACACAGCAATTCAGTATATAAACATTGGACATGAAATGTGTATGAGTGCCCATACTATAAAACTAGTCCCTTTACGAAACTTGTACGGGCATGTTAGTTTTATTATGTCTTTTCCATGTGTACTGACAAATCCATACCCAGTGATAGGTACCGGTATACATAGGCCTACCACATTTACCCATTGTATTGGCAACACTGCCATCTACTGTCCATAAATATACAGTGCTGATGGTGACACAGAGTAGCCTTCGTAGTTTCCAGACAATGAGTAAAAATAGCATGTAACTCAGTGGATTTGTCCTTCACCACTTTTCAATTTGCCTAAGTATTCCCAACAGCGGCTCTCGTAAATTCCCCACAAACAAACAGGCATTTGAAACAATGACAACATTTTCAACTGAACGGTCCCACCTTAGAATAAATATCCCTTGCAATGCAATAAACATTTGAGATAAATAGCTGTCTAGTCGCCATGTAATGGCATGGTATTACGTATATTAATGTATATTACTAATGCCAATATCTTCATCTAAAACAGCTGGGAAATGTTCAAATAAGAGGAGCCCGGCCCTACCGTGGCTAATATGGTAGGGCACTCGTCTGCTCTGCGGCCTACCCGGGTTAGATTCCCGGACCCGGTCCTTTGCCGGCCCTTCCCTGTCTCTCTCTCCCAACTCACTTCCTGTCTCTCCTTCACTATCCTGTCTGAGAAAATAACAATAGATAACAATTTAAAGCCCCCCCAAAAATACTCCAAAAAATGTAAAACAAATGAGAGGAGCTCAATTAAACCCATCACATACTAGTGGCCTTAGTGAAACTGCAGTCCTGGAGGTGGTAGCTCAGGTGGTAGAAAGGTTGCAGGTTCGAGCCCCGCTCAACCTGACTCCATCATTGTGTTCTTGAGCAAGATACTTAACCCCAAGTTGCTCCTGGTAGCAGGGTGGTAGCCACCGGTGTGTGAATGTGGGTGTGAATGGGTGAATGTGAGGCAATGTAAAGCGCGTTGAGTGGTCGAAGGAGTGGAAAGGTGCTATATAAATGCAGTCCATTTACCATTCCTTATGGTCCAAGCACATCCTGTAGGTGTGCACAGATAGGTACTAAACCACTGCCCCCTTTGCCCCACTACACAAAAAAAATCCGTTTTTGAAAGGTCTTTTTTGAACGTTTTTCTTGTCACAATGTACTCTGGTCCATGTTTACATGATAATCTACTGTACATGCTTCACGATCAAAAGCATGTGACAATAACGCTCCAACATAATGTATATAGCCTCTCGTTTTTAACCTTGTGAGGCGGCCGGAAGATCCACATGTCCCCAACCCCCTCATCAGTATCTGCCCCCCAAAATGTCACCAGAGATTCTTTAAGTATATAGAGATATGCCAATGTAATAGGTTGCTATGGGCACCTAACATGACCAGGTTCCGGTCTGCCTAAAGGGGCATCTCATAATACTCCTCCACATTCCGGTCTGCCTAGGTCTGCCTAAAGTTGGATCCTCCCCCTTGCAATAATAGAACCCGGAAACAATGGGCCAATGGGCGCCACTGTCCAAGCATGTATGAAAGGGTGATGTAGGGTCACAACTCCTGAGGCCCAGACCTCCTTGGCCTGAGGCATTATTGTTGTGCTGGTATGAAGCCATTCAGACAGCCCACACTACGACTACACACACACATGCAAACACACACACGCACACACACACATGCACACAGACACACACACACACGCACACACACACATGCAACACACACACACGCACGCACACACACACACACACACACACACACACACACACACACACACACACACACACACACACACACACACACACACACACACACACACACACACAAACATACCCAGACAAACACATGCAAACACATACACATGCACACACAACACAGCGTCAGGCATTCCACCTCTGTTTATCTCCTGATGTTCCAGTTAGCTAGCCAGTGGGCAGTCTGCTGCTGAGGCCCCCGCGCCAGAGAGAGTAGAGAGAGAGAGATTCCATTGGCCCATTGTTTCCGGGTTCTATTATTGCAAGGGGCATGGGGGGGAAATCCCCCTTTAGGCAGACCTAGGCAGACCTAAGGACTGTTCTATTCAATGCTAGGAGTATTATGACACGCTCCTTTAGGCAGACCGGAACCTGGTCATGTTAGGTGCCGATAGCAACCTATTACATTGGCATATCTCTATATACTTAAAGAATCTCTGCCCGCGCTGCTTTGGAGCTAGCCCATTTGCTCCCCAACCTTTGTTGGTATGGGACCCCACCCCATTCTGACATCCCAAATTTCCGAGGACCCCATACAAATTTTTTTCACAACAACAATGAAAACATGACTGAGCTACATAAGTTCTAGAGTATTAAACCTATTATAGATATTAGACAGTCTAAGACTATAAATGGTATTTCAAAGAGAATATTGAATGATTACATATGTTATACTACTTGTAATTACAAAGTAGTAATGTTTATCAATATGCTTTTTTCACACACTTTCAGACATTGCAGTCGACCCAATTTGAATTCCAGGCGACCCCAAAAGGGGTCCCGACCCCAGTTTAGAAAAACACTAGCCCCTCAAGGCTTGACTCTGGCAGTCATGGGTAAGCGGTTAGGGATCAGACTTGCATCCCAGAGGTTGCCGGTTCGACTCCCGACCCGCCAGGTTGGTGGGGGGAGTAATCAACCAGTGCTCTCCCCCATCCTCCTCCATGACTGAGGTACCCTGAGCATGGTACTGTCCCACCGCACTGCTCCCCATGGGGCGCCACTGAGGGCTGCCCCCTTGCACGGGTGAGGCATAAATGCAATTTCGTTGTGTGCAGTGTGCAGTGTTCACTTGTGTGCTGTGGAGTGCTGTTTCACAATGACAGTGGGAGTTGGAGTTTCCCAATGGGCTTTCACATTCACTTTCACCTGCCAACCGCCCAAATGCTGGTAAAACTTGGCTGTGGCTGGTAACAATTTCAGTGTCACTGGCCAATTTGGCAGGTAGCTTATTCAATGGTATGACGTAAAAATGGTGTATATTATTACACTTATTATTACACTTTGCCCCTTGTGTATCAATTCTTTGTATTTAAGTTTAAGAAAAAGCTCAGTTTCTATTTGTTTGTTTTATTTCCATGTACAAACCCATGCACTCATCTACTTTCTTTAAGCACCTCATCTTCTGAGGTTAGATGTACAGTGTCAGGATGAAAAAAAAAATGGGACTAGTAGAATAGCTGGATGGCTAATGACTCGAGAAAACCACTAGCCACAGTGGCCGCCTGGCAAGCGCAAACGTTAATGTCAAGCCCTGTAGCCCCTATTGTGCTGCTCGCCCCTATTGTGTTTCTCCACTGCCATGGGTACATGACCCTAATCTATGCTCTCTCCCCCCTCTCCCCTTTGTTCTCTCTCTCTCTCCCTCTCTCTCCCTCTCTCTCTCTGTCTCTCTCTCTCTCTCTCTCTCTCTCTCTCTCTCACACACACACACACACACACACACACCCTCTCTCTCTCTGTCTCTCTCTCACACCCCCCCCCTCTCTCTCTCACTCTCTCTCTCTCGCTCTCTCTCCGTCTATGTTGTCGGTTTTGTTTTGTTGTTTGTCTTCCCCCACTTGCTTGCGGTTGCCAGATTGGGCCTGGGCTACAACAAAATCCGCATGGTTGAGAACGGCAGCCTGTCCTTCTTGCCACGCCTGCGGGAGCTGCACCTGGACAACAACATCCTGACGCGGGTGCCCAAGGGGCTGCCTGACATGAAGTACCTGCAGGTCAGTTTTAGGGACAAAAGATGGAAACTAGCCTCATGACTACAATCTTGTTTATTTTTTTTCTTAATGCTAGCAATATATGCTGTCCCTTTGTTAAATAAATAAACTTAAAAAAAAATCTTATATATATATATAGAAGACTATATTTATATAGAATATGTTTATTTAGAATAGGAGGCTATATTGATATAGAATATACTGTATGTATTTACAATAGAATGCTATTGTTGTGTTACGTGCGTATGAAGGAAGAGGCGTAATGTACCAAATATAAAACTTTACTTAAAGTAATTGCTGAATATTAGACAGGGTACGGTAAAGCAGGAGCAAGTAGGTCCGTAACCGGTATCTGTAGTGTAGAGTCTTCTTCTGAGGTTCAATGTCACTGAACAGTCCTTTTGGTGCCGCGTCTTCCACCTAGTGTCACTTGAGGACACAACAGCTATATTTTGCTATTTTGTCTCATGGTTGTTCGTTTTCTGCTCTCTCTCTCTCTCTATCTCTGCTTACATACAAACACACATGTGCATGTATGCACGCGCGCGCGCACACACACACGCACACGTTCACGCACACACACACACACACACACACACACACACACACACACACACAAACACAACAAACTTTTCATTCTTTAAACCCCACGACACATCTCATTTCGCAGGTGGTCTACCTGCATGAGAACCGCATCAGCGCGGTAGACATCGATGACTTCTGCCCGCGCCGCTTCGCCACCAAGAGGACCTTCTACAACGGCATCAGCCTGTTTGGAAACCCCGTCAACTACTGGGAGGTGCAGCCCGCCACCTTCCGCTGCGTCCACGACCGCCTGGCCATACAGTTTGGCAACTACAGGAAGTAGAGGAGAGAGAGGAGAGAAGAGAGACCTGTCCTGTGCGCACAGCCAGGAGACAGGGGAGGGAGGAGGGAGGAGGCAGGGGAGGGAGGAAGGGGAAGGGGAGCGGAGCGGAGCGGAGGTGGAGCCAGGAGGAGGGGCCCATATGAAAACGACATACATGAAATTTGCCAAGTGAAATGGGGCTGTACAAGTCTGGGTGGCATTTTCTCGAAACCACAGTTGCTAATTTTGTTAGCTACGTTGTTGTTTGCAATACAATTTCCCATTGGCAACTACACAAGTTGCTAACAGGCTAACGACTACGCTTTTGAGAAATGCATCCCTGTATGTGGCTGTAGAAGTGGATCATTTGGGTTGAGCTTTTGTAGGTGTAAAGAGCATGTGTGCTTTAGTAAGCAAAATAAGGAACGGGCTACTTTCATACATATACAGTACATATGCCATAGGCCTATACAACTTGTCAAAACCAAATCTAATATTAAGTTTCATGTATTTATTTTTCATATGGGGGAGAGCGAAGTCTGATGGGGCAGGTCAAGGGCGGAGGATTGAGGAGGGAGAGGTGGAAGGGGAAAGAGAGAGAGAGGAAGGAAGGAAGGAGGAGGTTGTGGAGCTCAGTGATTGGATGGAAACATTTTAGAATGTCCTCAGAGATGACGAGAGGAGAAGAAGAAATACAAACACAGAGCCATGGAGTACAAAGAGTCGTGCGTCAAACATCGTGGTTAAGTCACGCTCAAGCACGAGAATGTGTTCAGGATGTGAAAAGACATGCCTTATTTTTTTTTGTTTTTTTACTATTTTTTTCCAGTTAAGGTGTCATAAGGTCATTTTCAGAGTTAGAAGTTGAAAACCGGATACCTTATAGTCATTTCTAAAAACAGTTCTAGTGTCAAATTCTTATCATCCATAATGTTTATTTTATTTTATGAATCATTATACATGGTATTGTTTTATGGACGTTGTATGGTTTTCTTGTAATTACTATTATTATAATAGATGGTTATAAATATTAATTAAATTGTGTGGTGGCGTTCTTGCCAGATGATATAGACTTGAATGCCTGAAAAAAAAGATGTTTCATAAGGTGCTCTTCATCACTTATTGTTTGTTTTTGTTTTTTTATCTTTTATTTGTATGCCTGTTTTTTTATTTTTTTTATTTCAAAGTTACTTTTCTTCTACATTTGCCTGGCTTCGGGGGCGTTGATTGTTTTCCATTGGGAGTTGCTTGGCTCACATTCAGCTCCGGCTGTCTGTGCTGTGCCTTTTTAAAATAGCTTGTTCTACCGTATCCCAATGAAATGTGTCTACCACACCTGCGTACCCAGATGTGGCATCACTATACGCCCCCAACAGGGGACCAGTGGGCTGATTTGATGGATAAAAATGGAATGAAAGGACTTTAGCGGATCAATTTTTGCACAATTTTGTCACTCAAAACTAAAAAAAGAAAAACGTACACACGGTTGGAATGTTTTTTGTATTGTTATTTGGGAAGTGTGACTTTCTTGACTCTTGGGGACCAGTGTTGCCTTTTCACACACAATGCCTTTTTCCTGTAATTCTTCTTACTTAAGTGCTGCATGTGAGAATAAAAAGCAAAAAAAACCTTTAAAGCTTCTCTTCAGGAGCGGAGGTATGGGATACGATCTTGGTTTTGAAGCTGTGATGAATAAAATGTGTTGAGAATTAAACCCTTTGACTTCGCACATTGAGAAATACATCAAAGGATCAGCAGTTAATAAGGTCAGGCCTCCCACAAGATAAGTTCATTTTTTTTGTCCTAGTTAATTGTCAGTTTTTATGAAAGACATGGACCACTTCTGATGTGGAACTCTAGAGCTACCTCAGTGTCGAACTGATATGTGGTTTTAATATCAAAGTTAAACATCTTAAAGTAGCAGTGGAATTATATCCAGCTTAGCATACTTAATATGATGGAATCCATCTGTGCACGCACCACTGGAGTGATATGCTGCAATGTGTATGTCGCGTGGAGGCGGGGCTTAACGCTCGGAGCCGTTCCCATAGCATCACTTTTTGGGGGGGAACACAAATTACATCTTTTATGTCAAGTGTGAATGCCTGAACTGAACATATTCCTAAACGTTTTTGTACGCGTGTTCGAAGATGTAGCTGTAGAATTTGAAAACACGAGGTCGCCTGAAATCGATTAAAACATGTTTCGACACACCGTGTGCGCTCTCCTTTAATTTTCTGCCAGTCTGTTGTCAATCCGTCCATTAAAGGGTGCCCCTCCGGACGCGTCATCTGTATTTGCCCCTCTGCATGTCTGCGAGCGGACACCACCATCACAACATCGGCTTAGCAGAGCGATGTATCGTTTCGCCAGCAATGGCTTCTCCGAGGCACCTGCGGTGAAGAGGATGCTGTCTCCCGGTCTCTTCGCGCGCTCTCAGTAGAGGCTGACCGCCTCCATCGCGTGACATTGGGGACTCTTGGGTGGATAACGCGTATTTACAGAAATCGGTCGAATGTATATCAGAGAGAGGGAGGCCTTTCTGGTTTACTCCGAAGCCTGGGACTTGATTCGGACCACCGCAGACAGACGCACGGGTGAGTCGCCTCTCGAGAGTGATACAGCAACCTCATGCAGCTCGTTTTCAGGCTACTAGCCCCATGCAATGCCATGCCATATTGTGGAACATATTATTGCCAATCACACATGTTTTACCAGTCACTGTGTGGTAGTGTAGACTGGCCATAATAATAATAATAATAATAATAATAATAATAATAATATGACAGTATATAGCCTAGATGTTGTATTAGAAACTTAATTAAATTAATATCAGCCCAAAATATTGGCCGAAAGTTGACCGCTTGCATAACCTTAACAAACTGTTAAAGTTTTTGCATGCGCACAAAGCATCCTCCTTTCCTAACTCACGTGGGGTGATAAATGTCGCTGTGGAATGCTGATAGCAGCAATCGCACAATGTCATCCCCAGCGCTTGGCCGCTGTCCACCGGCACACAGTGCAGAATCACACAGGCAGGCAGATGCACCCAGCAGACTTTCAAGGTCATTTGTTTTTGTCGAGAACTTCGAGAAACGTTGGTGGCTGGCGTGCATCTCTAGTCCAGAATCAACAGCATTTATTTGGGGCAGCGAAAGTGCTGCATGTAATTCCAAATAGCTCTCCGCCGTCATGTGCCAAGGCAGGCAATGCCATCAGATGACTGTGAATGTCAGTCGCAAACAAACCGCTTTAATTGGACCTCTGGAAGCAACACAATGGAGAGTGTTCTCCACACACAGAGAAAAGCGAGAGAGAGAGAGAGAGAGAGAAGGCACACACACATACACACAGTAAGTGGAGGCACGTGCATGATTCCCACATAGGAACCCACACACACACACACACACGTACATACGTACACACACACACACACGCTCACAAACACACACACACTCACACACACACACACACAGTGAGTGAAGGCACATGCATTCCCACATGGGAACGCGCACACGCACACGCACACACACACACACACTCACACACACACACACACACACACACACACACACACACACACACACACACACACACACACACACACAGGCATGACCCACCCCACAGTGTTAACCTGCCATTGTGTGCCTCTGGGTTTTATTCACTTCACAGAGTGTCTGCTGCTGTATTGTGACGGCCAGAGGGAGCACAATGGGCATTTCCTGCTGTGCAGACCTTTCTGATTGGATCAAAGCACAGGTAAACAACAACCACACCACCACGGCCCCTGCCACCATTACACAACTCAAAACACTTTATGCTTAATTACATTGCATTACACTTAGCCGAGGATTTGATCCCAGAGCAGTTTTGCAAACCAGGACAACAAATCAAGCAACAACTTGCAGACAGACAGACAGAGGTGAATGGAATAAGCGAGAGGCTTGCAAAATGCACTCGTAGCCTCAGCGGAACCTAGACCCAGCCCCCTGTGGAAGACTGTAATAGTCACTGAAAAAAAACGTTACTACCACCGTGCTACACCACTATGACAGTGCACGGGGCAATGACATTACATTACATTACATTACATTACATTACATTACAGGAGACTTAGCCGATGCTTTTATCCAAAGTGACTTACTACACTCCCTGGAGCAATGTGGGGTTGGGTGCCTTGCTCAAGAGTGCTTCAGCCATGGAGTACAGTAGGGAGTTAAAGGGTGGGATTTCGAACCTTCAACCCTCTGATCGTAGGTTCATCTCCTTCGGCCACAGCTCCCCAATAATAGTCACTGAAAAAAACGTTACTACCACCGTGCTACACCACTATGACAGTGCACGGGGCAATGACATTACATTACATTACATTACATTACATTACAGGAGACTTAGCCGATGCTTTTATCCAAAGCGACTTACACTCCCTGGAGCAATGTGGGGTTGGGTGCCTTGCTCAAGAGTGCTTCAGCCATGGAGTACAGTAGGGAGTTAAAGGGTGGGATTTCGAACCTTCCACCCTCTGATCGTAGGTTCATCTCCTTCGGCCACAGCTCCCCAATAATAGTCACTGAAAAAAACGTTACTACCACCGTGCTACACCACTATGACAGTGCACGGGGCAATGACATTACATTACATTACATTAGACTTAGCCGGTGCTTTTATCCAAAGCGACTTACACTTATTTACAGGGTATTGGTTATGGTTACACTCACTGGAGCAATGTGGGGTTGGGTGCCTTACTCAAGAGTACTTCAGGCATGGGGAAGTGGTGTAGTCTACGAAGACCGTGGGTATACGGAGAATACCCACTTCTAAATTTCAGGGATTTTAGTATACCCTCTTAAAATTGATTGATCCATTGTTTTGAATAGCACAAATATATACAGTATACCCACTTCAAAAAAATGCTCAAATATACAGTATACCCAGTATAAAGAAGTAGACTACATCACTGGCATGGGGTACAGTAGGGAGTGAAAGGGTGCGATTTTGAACCTTCAACCCTCTGATCTAAAGCTCATCTCCTTAAAGGGACAGTTTGGTCAATTTCAATATGCAGTTGTATTGCTCACGCTACCCTTGACTTGTCAGTACCTGGTGATGCCACATTTTTCGGCTCAGCCCTTTCCGAGATATGAGCAATTCTAATGGGGGCAGCGTTTGTTTACATTTTTTAAAAATGAAACATAGGCCAACTCCAAATATTTTCCCAAAAGGTACTGCTGTTTGTTAGATGTCTGCTGATGTTTTATAACCTTTTGGATGTTTTTGGGAATAAATTAAAAAAAAAAATTGAAATGTAAACAAAGAGCTGCCCCCATTACAATGACCAGGATCTCGGAAACGGCTGAAGAAGAAGAAAAAAAAATCTCAGGCACTGACAAGTCCAGGGTAGTGTGAGCATTACGACTGCATGTTGAAATTGACCAAACTGTCCCTTTAACATTAGGCCACAACTGCCCCATAATAGTCACTGAAAAAATGTTACTACCACCGTACTACACCACGATGGCCTTTATTAATACAGTAGCCTAAATATATTACAACTTAGTCATTGCCAGTGTGTTAACAGCTAATTTATAACGGCCGTGTTTTACCGGGCTACGTGGAGTTGTTGTATTGTACACTGATGTGAGTGAAAGTGCTCCTGTTGGGAGGAGAGGATTGACCGTATTAGGGCTGCATGATATATCGAAAATGTAACCATATCGCGATATCACGGCTTGCGATACACGTATCGCAAAAGTTGCGCACATATCGCAAAAAGTTCTTAATTTTTAATAACAGCAAATTTGGTGAAAAGGTATTAAAATCATTGGCATTTTAAGTTGATGCTGTATATTAGCCATGTTTTTTCCTCATAAAAAATAATGTTGGAAATAACACATTGCTCCAAGTTGTTTTATACATGATAAAGTGTAGAATGGCAAGGGGAAAATATATGTATATATTAAATATCGCGAGTAATATCGATATCGCGGTTTACAGTCATGATATCGTGTATCGCATATTTTTCTAATATCGTGCAGCCCTAGACCCTACAGTATATATTGTTGATGCCCTGTACTATACAGAGAGAAACGGAAGTACCATTGTGTACTCAAGTGGGTACAACTGCTGCTGTACACTTTCCAGCACCTTCTAGTGTCCTACAAAAACCCCCCAAAAAACACGATTTACTTTCTGAGGCACAACATGGCATCGTGAAGGATATGTCCTGTACCTTTTAGCAGCTTTGTGCCTAGAGGTGTAGTGCCTTGTGATGTGCAATGTTATTTCTCTGTGTGAGACTCAGGATGAAGAGGGATAAGAATAAGCAAGAGCCTTGCGGAATACGTGCACTTGTTTGTGGAGCTTAAGAAGTGATGGAGACGCACTCACACTATCGCCTAATGATTCTCACAGGGTTTATATAGATATATCTATATTAGAGATGCACCGGATCCTGATTTTTAGGATCCTGCCGGATACCGGATCCACTGCTTAAGGTCCTGCCGGATTCGAAACCAGATACCGGATCCTACGAAAGGGTTGAAAACCCCTATTATCCTGACGGATCCGGAACCGGATCTTGGATACTGTGCATCTCTAATATATATATATATTTACGGGCTTTTTATGCCTTTATTGACAGGACAGTATGAGATGGTGACAGGAAATGAGTGGGAGAGAGATGGGGGAGGATTGGGAAATGACCCCGTCCAGACTCGAACCGGGGTACCCATGGGGCGGGCATGAAAGCCCAAATGTGGGGGGGGCTTAGCGCGCTGCAATTCTCACAGTTTTTAACTGTGTGCTGAATCCCACATGAGTGTAGTGGAAAGTGCGCACATCCAGCAAAAAAGCATCAGCAGGTGCCAAATCAAAAAACTGTCACATGTAGGAGCGGGAAAGGATCTGCACACTGCTTGCAAAAGACTTAATTTATTAGGAGCAACGTTTCGATCATAGATCTTCTTCAGGCATCAAGATTCAAGATGCCTGAAGAAGATCTATGATCGAAACGTTGCTCCTAATAAATTAAGTCTTTTGTAAGCAGTGTGCAGATCCTTTCCCGCTCCTGAATCCCCCATGAACCATAAATGACTGAGGGAAGCAAAGGAAGGACAGCACTCTTCATATGTTTGCTGTCCTTCACTTCCTTAAAGTGATACTGTCCCAATTTTTGGAAATAAGCTTATTTTACACCTCCCCTTGAGTTAAATAATAGGGTTTTACCGTTCTCCTGTACTTTCAACCGTTCTCTGGGTATGGCAGTGCGAATTTTACCTCCATGCTAGCAGTTAACATTGAGTCCTATGAGACCAGCTCGTGGCTAACTGGTCTCACAGGACTCAATGTTAACTGTTAGCTTGGAGGTGAAATGTGCACTGCCATAACTAGAAAACGGTTGGAAGTACAGGTGAACGGTAAAAGCCTATTGTTTAACTCAAGGGGAGGTGTAAAATTAGCTTATTTCCAAAAATGGGATAGTATCACTTTAAATCGTGTGTGGACTGGACTGGACTGAAAGCGCGCCTGGAAACAGCTGAGTCTTCAGGTGCTTGTTGGAAGTAGATAAGGATGACCCTACCTGGCCTTGCCAGCTGAAAGCCTTCCTCTTAATTAGCATTTCCAGCTGTTATACGTACGTACAGTACGTGGGAAGGACTGAAAGTGCTGTGGAGAAAGTAAGAGTTGTAAGATTATGAAAGGCAGATAATGAAAGGCAAGAACATCACAAAATATACACACAAGTGGCTCAAGGGATAGGGCACTGCACTGCTGCACTGGTGAGCTGGGTTCGATTACGGCCTCAGACCTTTGCCGACCCTCCCCCAAGACCCCCCCCCACCCCCCACCCCCCCCCCCCCCCCCCCCCCCCCACACACACACACACACACACACACTCGCTATCTCTCAACTGTCCTATCAATTAAGGGCAAAACCACCAAAAGACATCATTAGAGTTGTCTGTAGGTAGAACTGCAAGTGTTCCTGGGGAAAAAGCCTTCAAGTGTTTCTTAAAGGCAGAGAAGGACGCTCTCATAGCAACTGGTAGTCTCCTCCAGCGTTGAGGGACAATAGAGAATAGTTAATTATTCAGCTCTTGCTCATGAGAGACGAGGTCTTCACCTTTTCTCCTCGGTGCTCATTGTGCTGGTAGGGACTCTCAGGCTGGCTTTAGGCAAGGAAATCCGATGCACTCTGGTCTACATGGCAGTCTTTGGTTACACTTTACATACGTACAGTATGACGTAACAGTGTCATAATATTGTCAAAGCAGTGTCATGACACAGTCATGAACGACTCATAAACATGATGTCCATGTCAACGTTTTATTGTCATGAAAAGCTGACATTGTTAGGACCGTCTTTACCATAACCAAATCTCATTTAAAAAATGTTTATGACATTGACATCATGTTTATGACATATACGTGACTGTGTTACAACACTGTTACGACACTGTTATGTCAAGCCTATGACACCGGCATCAAGTAAAGTATTACCCAGTTTTTAAAATATTTATTTGGGCTCATGCCATAGATGCCTACACATTTCGGCCTTCCAGGTTATCTTCAGGGCATATCAAGAATCGCTTCTGTCTACACAGTAAGTTGTTTCTGTGATGGGATTCATCATTGCTCTTGAGGATGATGATGTTGAACCTGCCCCTCTGTACTGGAGGTTTGTACATTAATTACGCAGGTGTGAGTGAGCATGGATCACACTCAGTGTTACATAGAGATGTCCCGATCCAGGTTTTTGCACTTACGATCAGATACAGATATTTTATTTCACTTCCGATCCGATACCGATACCGGCCGATACCGATACCGGCCTATCGGAGTATTGAAGTTGAAAGTTATTTAGCCTACTTACTTTGTTGTCACAGTCATGTTGAAAAGGGTTTTTACTCTGAGTAACAACTAGCCAACAGAATTAGCTGAATGAGTAATACACAATGGTTAATGGTTTTTAATTCAATTCATTCTTTATTCCAGACCCAGGGGGATCCATATCACATTAAAAAGACAAAGCATCACACCACAGTACATATCTTAAGAAACAAAAAACAAACAAACAAAAACCCAGGACAACTGACAAAGAAAAAGAAGGGGGAACAAAAATAGAAAAACACAGATATATCATAATTCTCAAGTCATTGTCTCACATACAAGCATGCTCGCCAGTGATTCCACATGTTTGAGAAGAGTCTCACAGAGCTACATTTAGGGCTGGCCAGGACAGCAACTAGGGTATATTGTGACTCAGATGCCCTGCACATTAATTTATACATACGATTTCGCAGCACAGCTGCACAAGTAGGTACCCCAGCATTGACAAACATTTGGCTTGCACTTGACCTCCTAGGAATTCTGAGCAGCAGCCTCATGCTGTCATTGTATGCCACCATGAGTTTCCTCATGCTGCTCTGTTTGTAGTGGCACCACAGGTGTGCTGTATACAATGGTGTACAGTATGCTTTAAAGAGTGAGATCTTGACCAACTCAGAGCACATATTAAATTTGCGGCACAACATGTTCCCTTGCACAGTTTCTGCCGTTGCCTGTAGATATCGCCATCATCTGTCAAGTCATTTGCAATTATGTGGCCCAGATATTTGATCTCACTGCATTCAGAGAGTTCGGTGCCAGCCAGATAAAAAGCAGGGAAGGGTGATTGTTTGTCCTCTCTGCTCCTTATGATCATGATCTTACTCTTAGTAGCATTGTATTTTAATGAGAAACTGACCTGTTTTTTCAGATATTAATAAACACAAAATAGGAAAATGGATCGGAATTCTGGATCGGATTTTTCCGTGCATGCCGATCGGATACGATCCACATTTCTTGCCAATATCGGCAGCCGATCAGATCCATCCGATCCGATACGACAACCCTAGTGTTACACCGCCTTCCTCAAAAGATGTATAGCTGTTAGGGATGCAAATTATCGATTAATTCATTAATCATTAGTTGATAGCCTTATCGATCGACTTACGATTAATTGATAAGCAGTGTTTTTCCCCCGAAATCTCAATGTTTCTTGGAAAATACCAACTAAATCTATTTTTTTAAAATTAAAAATTGAGATAAAATACCACATTTAAATTAATTCAATTTCAATTCTTTAATCCAAAGGTGATTTAAATATTCCCACTATTCACACCCCTCTTCACACACACTCTTCACATGCCCATTTCATCTGGGTCTCTTGTCGATTAATTGCGATTGTGTTTTTAATTGATTAATACATTGATCGATTAATCGATTAATCGTTTGCATCCCTAATAGCTGGCCTCTCTTGTAAGACTCTTTGGATAAATGCACGAGCCGAATGTAATGTAATGTTATACAATATAATGTAATGTAATGCAGGTAATACAATATAATGTAATGTAATGTTCTGTTTTGCAATGCAATGAAATGCAATGCAGTGCGTTCAGTCGGCATTCAAGTCAAGTCAGGGTTAGCACAGAAGTTTGAAATTGTGTTTGACCAGTCTCCAATGTGCAGTAAAATGTAAACATATAATTGACATTGACAATAATCACACAGACACACACACATACACACCCACCCACACAGTTTACTTCTTTATTTGTGCCCACAATTCAAAATTGAGTTTACATAGACACAAATTTACCAGTTGCAAAGATACTCAGGCATGAACTAGATAAGTGGCACCACAGTGATCAATAGTCCATGGGGTAAAAGTCTGAAGGATATACATAGCACCTTCTTCTCCATATGTGTCGACTACCAATTATTGATGATATTGAACAATATTTAAGCTTAGTCCCCTAGTGGCCAGCCTATGCATGTGGCCCAAACTTCCAAATACAGTACTAGCACTATATATTGGCATTTGTAGCCCGTCACAGTGATTTCCTGCACAAGTGGTTGATACTTCATTAGTTGGTCACAAAACGTCTCTTCTAGATATGAGTCAAAGCAACATCCTTCTTCCACTATATCAACAGTTCGATTGTCCTCATCAATAATAGTGATGTCTGGTTTAGTTGCATTCAGTCCATTAAAAGCAGTGGGGTTTAGAGCAAACATTTTGGGGTTTTAAAACACAGTTTTAACACAGTTGGGGTACCAGACTGAAACACACACACACACACACACACACAAACACACACACACACACACACACACACACACACACACACACACACACACACACACACACACACACACACACACACACACACACACACACACACACACACACTGTGCAGTGAAAACGAACATGCTAATACATCCATGTGTTATTCTGTGCTCTCTCTCTCTCTCTCCAGTGATTGGCTGTGTGCTGAAGGGGAGTGGCTGTATGGAGGACCCGGACCTGTGGAGCTCCCAGCCTGCGTCCATACATGCTCTCTGGCCAGCCTTCTGAACTGCTCTCGCCCTCCTCCACCTCCACCTCTGCCTCCGCCTCTCCTCCTCCTCCTCTTCCTCCTCCTCCTCTACTCCTCTTCCTCCTCCTCCTCTTCCTTCTCCTCCTCCTTCCTCCTCTTCCTCTTCCTCCTCTTCCTTCTCCTCCTCCTCCTCCTCCTCCTCTACTCCTCCCTTCTTTACCCACCCTCCTCTTCCTCCTCCTCCCTCCCTGTGAGGCTGTCCCTCACCTCTTCCAGACTTCCGGCCCCTCTGTCCTCCCCCGACTTTAGACTTGAGGTTATTACAGACATCATAACCCGATTTAGTCTCTAGTCTTCCCCTGGTATCTCCCATCGTACTTCCCCCTCAATCTGTTTTTTCTGACGTGGTCTACCTACCTGCCTCTTTCTTAGCTTTCCCTATCAAAACTACTCTCTGTCTCTGTCTCTGTCTCCCTCTCTCTGTCTCTCTGTCTTTCTCTCTCTCTCTCTCTCTCTCTCTCTCTCTCTCTCTCTCTCTCTCTCTCTCTCTTCTTTGCCTCTCTCTGTCTCTTTGCCCCTCTCTCTCTTTGTCTCTCTTCTTTGTCCCTCACTCTCCCTCTCTACCTCTTTGCCTCTCTCTCCCTCTCTTTGCCTCTCTCTCTCTCTCTCTCTACCTCTCTCTCTCTCCCTCCTCCTCCTCTCCCATGATGTTGTGTTGTGGCCGGGCGCTGGACTCCCCGTGCACGCTGGCCATGCTGGTGGGTTTCCAGTTTGCCTTCGTCCTCTACTTCTCTCTGGGCGGCTTCCGGGGGCTGGTGTCGGTGCTGGTCCACTCGGCCGACAACGAAATCGACTACTCGCGGCCCCACGACGTCTACACCAACCTCAGCCACCTGGGGGCGCTGGTGCCTCATCAGATGGGCCCGTTGGTACCCACAGGTCATTATTTTTAGATTTGTACATTGTATTTTTTATAGCAGGCAGCAGGCTTCACTCAGAGGTCCTTAATTATTTTGAGGGTGCTGCTGGCCCTAATACAACAGAAAAGGGCGTATCTTTTTTGTTGTTGTTTTTTTGTGCACAGATGCATTTCGGCGTGTGCCTTCCTCAGAGGAATGCAGAAACGTGTCTGTGCACACACACAAAATTGATGCAAGATGCACACTTTTCTGTTGAAATTCATGTATAATTTACCACTTTTTTTACTGAAATGCTAATGACCTTGACCAGAACAACGGACTCCGTCTTCTGCGCTTACACTTAGCTTCATTCGGGGACCCTTTTCTCCATGCTGTCAAAATGTGTATTTCTTATGCAATTGAGAGATAGAGGTGATTTATTTATTTGTTTGTTTGTTTATTTTTCATTCATTCATTTCACTTCATTCATTATTTTTTCATCCATCCATTCATTGTCAGGAGCGGAAGTTGGACCGGCCGCGCAGCTGAAGGACTGCCCTGTGCCCTCTCCTCTGCTGGGTAAGCAACCGTATGTGTACTCTGCACTTACAGATGTCCGGACAGCAAGCAAAGTGCAGGAAAGTGCAAACCGTGACAAAATCGACGCTGCATAAGCAGATGTAGTGAGCAGGGCTTCACACTGGCACCAGACAACCGGCCAAATGCTGGTAAAACTTGGCTGTGGCTAGTAATAATTTCAGTCTCACTAGCCAATTTGGCAGGAAGGTTATTCTATGATATGACATATCAGCATATCCTTTATTCTGTTTGTTTGTATTTAGTTCAAGAAAAAGCTCAGTTACTCGGTTTCTATTTGTGTGATTTATTTCCATGTAGAAGTGCACTTGTCTTCTTGCTTTAGCACCCCATCTTCTGAAGTTAGATGAACAGTGTCATGATAAAGAAGAAAACAATATAAAAATCTTGGCTTGTAGAAAACCTGAATGGCTAGTGACTTGGGAAAACCACTAGCCACAGTGGCCGGTAAGCAAAAAGGTTAATGTCAGATTTTGGGTTCTGCATTTGGAAGCTGAAATGGTGAATTCTGAAAATTGAGAATTTGACATTGGCTCTCTTGCTTGGACTCAACAGCAGTCTATTTAAAATACAGATTAACATGAATAAATGTGAGTCTAATCGTGTTCCGTATAATTTGAGCACAATCTGCCACGGTCCATTACGACTTACGATAGACATTATCATAATAGCCCTCGATTTACATCATCACAATAGCTGTGCCCACCTCTCTCTCTCTCTCTCCCTCCCTGCCCGACCTTCAGAAACCAACGACAGGCCCTCACTCTGCAGCCAAGATTACCAGATAAGCTTCTTGGCCTTTCTCCCAGCCCTCCATAGACTCCCGAGTCCTGTCCCACCCCTTCAAACGGCTGAGGCCTTAGACCCAGGGCCAAAAGATGGCCGCTTCTGATAATGCTCAAAGCCCCCTTGTATTGCGAAATAAGCTCCACGGACTTGCACTATGTATGACACAAACTGGTTCCCATCATACCAACATATAGTGAGCATATGCTCTTTGCACTTGACTAAAATATTATTTTTTTCATAGGGGATGTCATGCCTTTTGAGATATGTGAGAGAGTTTATAGTATGAAAGGGTGACAAGGCATTACATAGTGGGAGAAAGAGGGAATTACAGTAGGACTTCAACCCAGGTCCTGAAGATTCGTGGTATGCCACCTTAGCTCAAAAATATGCATTGATGGGGGCGCAGCGTGCTAAGCCCCCCACACTTGGTTCGAGTCCGGACGGGGTCATTTCCCAACCCTACCCCATCTCTCTCCACACTCACTTCCTGTCATACCTTCACTGTCCTACCCGAAATAAAGGCCCAAAAAGCCCACAAAAATATCTTTAAAAAAAAAAAATGTGCATTGATGCCCTGCTGTGGCTGAAGTGGTAGGGCACTTCACCACTACACTGGCGACCCGGGTTCACTTCCGGCCTGTGTCCTTTGTCGTTCCTTGCCCATCTCTCTCTCTCTACCCGTTTCCTGTCTCCCTCTGTCCAATCGTGAATAGAGGCCGAAAAAGCATAAAAAATATCTTTAAAGGGACACTGTGCAGGAAATGGTCAAAAACGGTTCTGCAACTATGCTGCTCATTGAAACTGGGCTGCCTATTGCCAAATTTGATCTTTACATGAAAGTTTACAAAGTAATAAACAAATATTTTCTAGTATGGTCCAAGTACAGTCATTTTTGCAGCTAAAAGTCATAATGAATACTTAGAATTTGATGGTGGTGGTAAGTATTCATGAAAATGGTAACATTAGTGAATGGGCGGCATGAATTCTGGAAATAAACAACTAAAAATCTCACACAGTGTCCCTTTAAAAAAAAAAAAAAACGTGCCCCAGCTGTGGTTCCAACGGTAGGGCACTGCACTGCTACCCCAGAGACCCGGGTTCGATCCCTGACCCGAGGTCATTTCCAGATCCGCCCCCGTCTCTCTCTCCCACTGGCTTCCTGTCCCACTCTTGACTATCCTATCTGAATAAAGGTGAAAGAACACCAATAAAGTAAAAAAAAAAAAAAAAGTGTTTTGATGACAGGATAGTGTGAGAGGTGGACAGGAAGCGTATGGAGAGAGAGATGAGGAGGGGCCGGCAAATGACCCGGGCGGGGAATCTAACCCGGGTCAGGCAGGCGCAATGGCAGAGGAGTGCCCCACCGGTTGGCCACGGCAGGGCCCAAAAATATTTTTTAAACAAAGTTCCTCTGTCCCTCTTTTTCTTCGTCCTCGTCCTCTGCAGTGGGTCCGGTAGCCGTGCGGCTGACGGCCGCCCCCTCGCTGGAGGAGATCCCCCGTCTCTCTCTCCCACTACTTGTTTCCTGTCCCACTTTTCACTGTCCTATCTGAATAAACTTACTTACTTACTTATCCTCTTCGTCCCGGCTGGGACATAAGGCCGCAATCATGCACTGCCACTAAACCCTGTCTCGTGCTTTGGCCTGTGCTCCATCCCAGGACAGCCCCATCCCCTTTAGCTCTGTCATCACGGTCCTTCGCCAGGTGTTCTTTGGCCTTCCCCTCTTTCTTTTCCCGACCGGGGTCCATCTCAGGGCGACTTTTGGTGTTCTTTCATTGGGCATTCTGAATACATAGCCGAGCCATCTTAGTCTACGTTTCTGAATTTCAAGAGACATATGTGAGCTGCCTGTCTTCTTGTAAAGTTCGTCATTTGAGATCTTGTTTGGCCAAAAGATGTTACAGATTTTACGGATTTGTCCTATCTGAATAAAGGTGAATTTTATTTCATTTTTTAAGTTTCTTCTGTCTTCTTCTTCGTCTTCGGTCCTCTCTGCAGTGGGTCCGGTCGCCGTGCGGCTGACAGCCGCCCCCTCGCTGGAGGAGATCAAGGACAAGAACCCCCTGGTGACGCCGGGGGGCCACTACTCGCCGCCCGACTGCCAGCCGCAGCACCGCACCGCCATCATCGTGCCCTACCGCAACCGGCAGATGCACCTGCGCGCCCTGCTCTACCACCTGCACCCCTTCCTGCAGCGCCAGCAGATACACTACACCATCTACATCGTGCACCAGGTCTGTCTCACAGTATCACCACCCTGTATACTACATTACATTACTACTACACCATCTACACCGTGCACCAGGTCTCAACACCACCACCACCCTGTATACTAGTGTTCCTACACCACCTCACCACCCTGTCTAGTACTATATTACATAACCAGAAGCTGCTGATGCCTACAGTAGTGTTCCTATAGCCCTGCTGTACCACCTGCACCCCTTCCTGCAGCGTCAGCAGATCCACTACAGCAAATACATCGTGCACCAGGTCTGTCTCACAGTATCACCACCCTTTATACTACATTACATTACCATAGTACTGATACCTACTGTCCTTACACCACCACCCTGTATAGTGTATACTACATTACATTACTACTACAGTATATCGTGCACCAGGTATCGTCTCACCCCCACCACCACCACCATATTAGCACTACACCCTGTATACATTACATCACTGCCACCACCACCACCACCATATTAGCACTACACCACACTGTATATACATTATTACATTACATTGCCATAAGATACTGATGCCTAGTGTTCCTACACCACCACCACCCTGTACACTACATTAAATTACTACTACAGCATCTACATTGTGCACCAGGTCTGAACACTACACCACCGCCACCATATTAGCACTACACCCTGTATACTTAACACCACCACCACCACCACACCACCACCATTATAGCACACCACCACCCTTTATACTACATTACATTACCATAGTACTGATACCAAAACAGTGTATGAGCAGTTTTGTGCTGTGCCTCCCATGCTGGAAATGGAGCGTTGACTAGTTGACTAGGTGGCGGATTCGAGCCCAGAGTGGTGAACTAGCTCAGGATCACCTCAGTACCCAGTGGTGTAGTGGGGATTTTTAAAGGGACACTGTGTGAGATTTTTAGTTGTTTATTTCCAGAATTCATGCTGCCCTTTCACTAATGTTGCCTTTTTCATGAATACTTACCACCAGCATCAATTTCTCAGTATTCATTATGACTGGAAAAAATGCACTTTTCATACATGAAAAGGGGGATCTTCTCCATGCTCCGCCATTTTGAATTTCCAAAAATAGCCATTTTTAGCTGCAAAAATGACTGTACTTGGACCATACCATAAAATATTTGTTTATTACCTAGTAAACTTTCATGTAAAGATCAAATTTGGCAATAGGCAGCCTTGTTTCAATGAGCAGCATAGTTGCAGTACCTTTTTTGACCATTTCCTGCGCAGTGTCCCTTTAAAGTGGGGGTACGCGATTTTTAACGTCATCAAATAATTCGGCAATTTATCATGTCAAACCCCCCAACTGTCCTTAATCTACCGTCATTGCTTCTCCGTTTTCATCTGTTTGGTCAATCACCTGCAATACTGCTATGTGATCATTCCTTTTTGTATTCAAACATGGGCGCGTACCGCGCCCACTACACCCCTGGCTATACCTACATCTTTTAAACAGGAATAAACTAGTTACACTAATGATCACAGGACAGATTTTTTTTGTCCTCTTTGGTTATCTCCAAGTGTGCAGTGCTAGGCCAACTTGCCAAGCAAAAATATGTTTTGCCCTTATGTGAGTTCGTCCAGTTTACTCAGGCTAGCATCACAGCATTTATGGGAAACAAAAACAGCTCTTACTGCCAACAACCTTATTAAATATACATAAATGCTCACAGAGATAGCCGGGCAAAAAGGAAATGCAAGAAAAAAGATGGCAAAGGCCAGCTCTGCCTTGTGGAAAAACCTTTTAGATGACTCCAACAAAGTTGTACAAAATTCCCCCTTTGGGATTTGAGGTCAATTTTCCCTGGGGGAAAGGATAAAGCACGCTCCACTTCCTCCATTTCTTGCTTTGTCATTTTAAATAACTCCTTCCCTTCTTATTCCCTTGCTTCCTCTCAGCAGTGGTTCTACCCACTCGGGGCCCTAGGCCAAATAAAGACATGGGGCCCTTTAGAATTTTTTTTTTCTGGTGCTTTGTATGGGGAGGCTGAGTGGTGGGGCCCCCTTCCAGAGGGTATTTTGATGCAGGGGCACCCTGGCGCGACCATTGTTCATTAAAGGGGTATGCCCCACTATTTTGGGGCTTAATACAGTTAAAATCGTTGGCCAGGGTTTATAAAGGTGGTAAAGTGTCTTATTTTTCATGTAAGCCGTTGTCTTGCTTTAAGACAAGGTAAAAGAGGGAGCATGTCGCTAAGCTAGTGAAAGTCAATGGATCCGTGTGGATCCATTGACTTTCACTAGCTTAGCGACATATTCCCTCTTTTAACTTGTCTTAAAGCAAGAGAGAGGGGGGGGGGGGTGTAGCCGCTTGCCTAGTTTGCCTATCGGTAAAACTGGCCCTACGTAGTGGGGTCGTAGGCATGTGCAATTTTTCTCAGTCATTTCAAATTGGTGTTAAAGTTTGGTTTTCACTTCCAAGTTGAAGTTTAGGGTCTATAGAACAATTTGAGTTTGAGTGTCAAACACACAGATAACAAAATGGCCTGCTGGGGGCGCTCTAAAATGTATAAACTGCTATAAGTTTTGATTAGTTTAACCAAATGTAACATATGAGGTATGTATGGATTCAGCATGAAGAGGAGAAGCCGGTGAGCTAAGTATTTGGTCACCAGATTAAAGACACACTATGTAATAAACACACTTTTAGCCCATGGACAGCAAAATTCAGGGTTTTTTTTAGATAAAGGGTGGAAATGCCCCCAAAGTTGCAATGAAACATCATTTCTTGTTACAAGCTATTGTAAATAAAGCCTGGGATATCATTCAACTTGATTTGTTCAGAATATCCCTGAAGCACAAAGATACCTAGTATACCTATACGCAAATATGGCTGCATAAAGCCTATGTGATATTTACGACCCAGCTTGCAACTTTGAGTTTATGAATTTAGGATCATGAGTACCAGCTTTTTTCAATCAAGCCATACTCTATTAACACATAAAATCACAAAAAAAGTATATCTGGAAGAAAATAAATCAATAGTATTATTATTATTATTATTATTATTATTATTATTATTATTATTATTATTATTAAGACTGCATTTCCGGAGAGACAATGCTATTAGTATGCTTGCGGCTTCTGCACACACACACACACACACACACACACACACACACACACACACACACACACACACACACACACACACACACACACACACACACACACACACACACACATACAGAGCTGTCGTATACACACACAGAAACATGAGGGAAAGAGATAGAGCTGTGTGTGTGTGTGTGTGTGTGTGTGTGTGTGTGTGTGTGTGTGTGTGTGTGTGTGTGTGTGTGTGTGTGTGTGTGTGTGTGTGTGTGTGTGTGTGTGTGTGTGTTTTGGCGCGTGCATGTATGGAGATGCTTCAGGTGCCTTTCAGCAATGGGTGGGATTCAAACCTGCAACCCTCTGACAGCCCAACACCCGATACCCAGTAGGCCACCGCCACTTACCAGAGTGGCCAAAGCAGCATATTAGGCCACGGTTGTCCAGGTTCTACAAGACTGCATGTGTGTGTGTATGAATCAAGATTCTGAAGGTGACAATTTGGCAGTCAATAGCTGAGTAATATGTGCAGCCTTATGTCCAAAAGTTTTGCAAGTTGTGATATTGACACACAAATGGCATAACCCTGTTCTTCATGTCAAAGCTGAGATCACTTTTCTAGGCCAAATGGTTCAGTCAAAAAGTGGACATATTCAGGCCTATGCGCTGAGCTGTTCACACAAGTGAATGGGGTCACATCATAGGGATTTTAAAACTGCTCTCTCTCTCAAACATTTTTAAGAGTTGGCTAATGATCTTAACACAGTTTGTATTCAGAGCCAAGACCTCTCTGACAATGCCTTTACCTAGTCGAAAGGTGAAGCGGTTTATTTTATTCTATTAAAACCACAGGACAGGTCACCTCTCACTCTAACTGCCACAGTTTGTGACATCATCATCTTGACCATTCTACCATTCATTTCAATGAGGGGGAAAACAGAGAGAAAACTGAGGAAAACGAATCTGGTGAACGAATGAAAGGGGGTAGGCCAGCGAAAAATACACCACCTTGAGCCCTTTTCTCTAACGCTGCAACGATTCAAAGCCACCATAGTAATGAATGGAGGTGAATGGAAAAACGTAGAATACCGTAATAATATACTGTCGATGAACAATTAGTATGCTTTCCCGCAAGCATACTAAATAATAAACTGTCGGACAACAATTAGTATGCTTGCTGGGGGCAAGCAGAGGCCTTTGGCAAGCATACTGAATAATACTATAGGACTATTTCATACATGGAAGACACAATCATCTGCTGTTATGAAGACATCTCTGTCATCTGGGAACTGTCCATTTGTTACCAGCACAGTTAACAGGAATAAAAATCTCATTATCTGCATTTGCCAGAAATGCCTGCTAATCTAGTAACAAATGGACAGTTCCCAGATTTGGGCTACACCACCAAAGATGCCGTTGCCAAAGATGTATTCCAACTAGAGGTGAAGTGCAGCTGTACTAGTACTTGTACAAATACACCTGCCAGATCTTGGTGCAAGTGCATGAAGGCAGAGTTAAAGTGCACACGTCTGTGCAAGTGCACATGCAATATCTAAGATTGACCACTGACTGTTATTGTATCTGTTCTCTGTCATAGTTATTGTAGAGTGGAGTATTGGGATAAATGTTAGCCATATGTCTTATGTTTGCTTTTGAATGCCGGAAAAACTGCTGTTCCTCATAGTATATCATCATTATCCTTATCTATTATTATTATTATTATTATTATTGATTTACTTTCTTTTAGATATAAAGTTTTTTGTGAATAAAATGATGGCTTGATTGAAAAAAAAGCTGTTACTCATGATCCTAAATTCATAAACTCAAAGTTGCAAGTTGGGTGCTAAGTATGACATAGGCTTTATGCAGCCATATTTGTGTATAGGTATCCTAAGTATCTGTGTGCTTCAGGGATATTCTGAACAAATCAAGTTAAGTGATAACCCAGGCTTTATTTACAATAGCTTGTAACAATAAATGATGTTTCATTGCAACTTTGAGGGCATTTCCACCCTTTATCTTAAAAAAGCCCGGATTTTGCTGTCCATTGGCTAAAAGTGTGTTTATTACATAGTGTGTCTTTAATCTGGTAACCGAATACTTAGCTCACCGGTTTCACCTCTTCATGCTGAATCCATACATACCTCATATGTTAAATTTGGTTTAAATAATCAAAAGTTGTAGCAGTTTATATATTTTAGAGCGCCCCCCGCAGGCCATTTTGTTATCTGTGTGTTTGACACTCGAACTCAAATTGTTCTATAGACCCTAAACTTCAACTTGGAAGTGAAAACCAAACTTTAACACCAATTTGAAATGACTGAGCCTAATACGACCCCACTATGCGCCCTAACGATGCAGTAGGGCACTGGGCTGCTACGCCGGGACCCCGGGTTCGATTCCATCTCTGGTCATTTGCCAATCAATCCTTCCCTGTTTCTCTCTCCCCACTCTCTTTATGTCTCTCTTCACTGCACTAGCAAAAATAAAAAGGCAATACATTTTTTCATTCTACTACTTCTCAACAGTCTGGGAACTCCACTTTTAATCGAGCCAAGCTGCTGAACGTGGGGGTTCGAGAGGCGCTGAAGGACGAGGACTGGAGCTGCATCTTCCTCCACGACGTCGACCTGCTGCCTGAAAACGACCACAACACGTACACCTGCAACCCCCAGTACCCCACACACCTGTCAGTGGCCATGGACAAGTTTAGGTACAGGTACGTGACAAGGAATTTGCTCCAATTTACCATATTGACGTATTCCTATTTCATTTATAGTATCTTACTGTATTCTTTCTACGAATTTTAGATTGATCATATTATTATTATAATCATATGATTTTGTTATTTATAAAAACAAATGAGACACAGCAATGATCTCCCTCACTAATTACCAGTCTGCACCTGGTGGAATAGGGGTGCTAATTACAATCAGCTGTGTGTGAAAATGTGAGGCAGAAAAGATATGTGGCAGCAGTGTTGCCAGATTGGGCTGTTTCCCGCCCAATTGGGCTGCTTAGGATGGCTGTGTGCGGGTAAAAATGGCATTTAGCAGAAAAACCCGCCCAGTTTCTGCAATGGAAATCAATAGAATTGGGCGGGATTTTGTGCTTCTAGGAGGGTTTTTAGCATTTTTTGGGCTGGAAATGATCAGCCTCATCTGGCAACACTGTGTGGCAGCATGGCTGCAGATTTGCCGCTTCTGCAAGTGTGAAGTGTGAGATGAAATGATGCTGTAGCGTGACTGTGGTGTGGTGGAGCTTCTGAAAGCGTGCAATTCTGATCTCTTCCGTTCCGTTTCCTTGTGCCTCCCCCTCCCTGTGCCTTGCAGACTGCCATACCCTCAGTACTTTGGTGGCGTTTCGGCCGTCACTCCAAACCAGTACCTCAAGATGAACGGCTTCCCGAACCAGTACTGGGGCTGGGGAGGAGAGGACGATGACATTGCGGCCAGGTGAAGAGAGAGAGAGAGAGAGAGAGAGAGAGAGAGAGAGAGAGAGAGAGTGCATTCCAATATGCGACATTGCGTCCTCCACTTGGGCTTGTGGACTCACGTTTTGCTGATGCCCCGCCTTCACTGAGCAAACAATCAAGTTTCCCCGCTGTCAGCCTAGCCAAAACAATTTTTGGGTGACTAGCCTGTTTAAAAATGAGAAAATTACTTTACAATTGAGCTTTTGCGAGATATTGAAATATAATGCTGTCAGATGTTGTCAGTGATGTCATCACGACGTATTCATTCCTGGTACGAGGCCACAAGCACAAGTGGAGGACGCATATTGGAACGTATCCAGAGAGAGACCCACTCACTCACTCGCTCGCTCACTAGACACTGAGACACTCGCTCGCCCCCCCCCCCTGTGGGCTACACCCTCCAGTCCAGCTGGCGTTCTGCCTGTGCATGACAAGGGCATACATTCTTCTCGCTTTCCCACGTCGTCTCTTTGCAGGGGATCTACAGTCTGCCTGAGTGTCACTAATTACCACCCTTGGCTTTGCACCACAACACGCACACACACAGAAAAAAAAGACATTATCATATCCTGACGATACAGCCCTCAAGAAATCGCGAAGTATTTTGAGGCATATTATCATAGGCATCTCATAGCTATATGATATATTGATCTATACTATTGAAGTATACTTCCCTACAAAGTGTATTACCTACGCCTACACTGAAACTGAGAAAAGCCATTCAAAGTATTGGTATTAGGTTGGATATTGTACGTAGTTGACACATTTGGAACATAACTTAAGGCTTTGTAACAAGATAAAGGAGGTGTAATGAAGACCATTTTTAGTCTAAACTCAATTTTGATCAATTATGTAGTTACTGCACTTTGCCTTGGTGCAGCAGTATAGTATTGGCACTAGAGATGCACCGGATCCTGATTTTTAGGATCCTGCCAGATACCGGATCCACTGCTTAAGATCCTGCCGGATCCGGAACCGGATTCTACGAAAGGGTTGAAACACATAGCCAACTCGCACACGTGGGCCCTTTGTATTACGTTGGCACAAACTATTTTTAAGACTCATTGGCTTACTGCCACACTGCCTTCAACGGCCGCTTCCAAAGGGCTATCACTCCATGCAGTGAAAGACTGACTGAAAAGCTTAGGCTACGTAAAAAGTAGAGATGCCCCAGATTCTGAATTTTAGGTAACTGCCAGATACCGGATCCACTGCTTAAGATCCTGCCGGATCCGGGCAGTCTGAAAAACCCTATTATCCTGCCGGATCCGGAACCGGATCTTGGATCCTGTACATCTCTAATTGGCACATCACAGTAACTATACATTACATTACATTACATTACATTGCACTTAGCTGACACTTTCATTTATTCAAAGCGACTTACAGTTTATTATTTTTCAGGGTATTGGTTATATTCCCTGGAGCAATGTGGAGTTAGGTCCCTTGCTCAAGGGCACTTCAGCCATAGGTGGAGATGTAGGGAGAGGTCATGGGGGATTCGAACCTGCAACCCCCAGATTGAAAGACCAACTCTCTCTCTAACAACTAGGCCATGGCTGTCCATTAAGTGCTGCCCATGGCTGCACATTTAGTAAAGATTCAACTGTCAGGCAGCAACATGTTGTGCTGCATTTTCTATCCCCTCTTCCTGCGTTACACTCTGAAGATTTTACCAGATGATTAAATAACATTTTTATTTCTTAATTTCTACTCTCCCCTCTAAATCCAGTACAAAGTAAGTGCATAACCTGCTGTATGTAGGGTAGATGGTAGGCTGGTCTGTTTTCCAATATGTCATGTATTTTGTTGTGCAATTGTGTGTGTGTGAAGTGGTAGGACACGCAAATTATTAATTTGGCTATCAGTTGAAGTGAAAGCGAGAGTGAGGTAGAACGTTGGATCACACCAACATGCTGTAGTTGAGTCTTACAGCTAGCTCACAGGTAGACACTTCATATGGGGTGTAGTGGGCACGGTACACAGGGATACGCAGTCCACCCACTTCTCCTGAAGTGAGATTTAAAACAAATCTTCAGGCCATGTTTGAATACAAGAAGGAATGAGCACACATAGCAGTATTACAGGTGATTGACCAAACAGATGAAAACGGAGAAGCAATTTTTTTTCATTTATCCTTTATTTAGCCAGGATTGTCCCATTGAGACTACAGTCTCCTCTGCCAGGGAGTCCTGGTCAAAATGGCAGTAGATTAAGGACAGTTGGGGGGTTTGACATGATAAGTACCGTAGCCTAATTATTTCATGACGTTAAAAATCGCGTACCCCCACTTCAAAAATCCCCACTACACCACTGCAGGTAGACACTTGATGTCTTTGCTGTGTTTACTGTGGCTGCGCTGCATTACGCTGTGTATCTGTAACTTTTTAGGTCATCAGCAGTTAGTATTCCTCCCCCGCCAAGTTTCCTCCCTTTCCGAGTCAGTTTCTGCCAGTGCGCCCGCTCTTTGAACATGGCGGCGGCGCAGCGCTAACTCAAGGCTGAAATGAGTACAGCGCCTCTGTTGCCTGTCCCAGAAACCAGCGGGCCAGCGTGATGCACGAGCACCAACTTAAGTGGGCTAACTCTGTCACAGGTCATGTTTTAACCCACCCAGTGTTTGTCAGCCTTTTTTAAGGCAAGGCAACCTTTCAATTCATGAAAAATCTCAAGGCAGTCCAAACCAACAAGCCGTAGCATGGCATTGCATCCGATCCCACACAAGCTTAGAAAAGTAACACATTAGGAGACGTCACACAACCTACATTCGAAGTTGCTGCTTTATCTCATACAGGCTATGTGTAGCGGCCCAGCGGTTCCCAAACTTTTTCCCCCGCGCACCCCCTTTCACATGTCAATGTGGTTCGTGCACCCCCTAAGTGAATGTTGCACCATCGCACATTTTGGGTAATCCTGATTTCCAGTCGACCTGACGTTTTTTTCTGCCATCATTATAGCGGAACTTATTAAGTCTATGAGTTATAAATTACACTTCAGATGGATCCTTCTAAGATACAATTTTATGAACGAATTATAACTACCTGACGTTCATTAATGGGTAAAGAAAACACACATATCCACCATTGCTCTATTCAGCTCGTGCACCCCCTGGTGACAGGCCGCGCACCCCCAGGGGGGCACGCACCACAGTTTGGGAACCCAGGGCCACTGAACCCAGGGCCACTGCTAAGGTTTTGGAGGCCCTGAGCATAACTGGTCAGGAGGCCTCCTCATTTTTTTTTTCCATTAAAGGGACACTGTGTGAGATTTTTAGTTGTTTATTTTCAGAATTCATGCTGCCCATTCACTAATGATACCTTTTTCATGAGTACTTACCACCAGCATCAAATTCTAAGTATTCATTATGACTGGAAAAAATTGCACTTTTCATACATGAAAAGGGGGATCTTCTCCATGGTCCGCCATTTTGAATGTCCATAAATAGCCATTTTTAGCTGCAAAAATTACTGTACTTGGACCATACTAGAAAATATTTGTTTATTACTTAGTTAACTTTCATGTAAATCAAATTTGTTAATAGGCAGCCCAGTTTCAATGAGCAGCATAGCTGCAGTTAGTTTTTTGACTATATCCTGCACAGTGTCCCATTAAAGGAATTCTCCGGAGTTGGAGCAGGTTTGCCTCATTTTAGCATGTTTGGGATGAAATACATTCACTCTATCGCATGTCACTCTATCGCAAAATCAAGGCAAAAGGAGGCGTTTTGAGAAAGTTTGATAATATGCTAAAATGAGGCAAACTTGCTCCAACTCGGGAGAAATCCTTTACGTTTTTTTTTTTTAAATCAATCTCAATTTACAGTAAGATGCCCTAATTTTGGGGGCAAAGTGGTTGATGCCCCAAGCGCTGGTTGGTTCCCCACACACTCTGCATACTCTGCTTATGTCTAGCAGCAGCCATGACTGAACCTCTGAAAAAGGGGAGTTTGTTTCTCACAGACGATCTGAAGCCAAGACCTGAAGCCAAACTCATTGAGAGACATTGAGACCTTTTAGTTGTTTATCTCTCAGTTTGATTCTTCTTTGACCTACATATTTTGGGGTATTCTATTACAGCTCATGCTTTAACCCCATGTGTTGAACCTCGGAAAAGGAGGTTTTTTTTTAACCCTTTCATTGCAGAGCCTCTATTAGCTTGTTGTTACCGAAACGTTAATGACCAAGTGGCCGACCTTGATCTGATCAACATTTTATTGATTTGTATTTATTTTTATTAAAGGATCCCCATTACATTAGATTGAGCCATAGCAGTTGGCTAGTCTTCCTGGGGTCCTAAGTCAAAATATATCACCACATTTCAGATTAAGAACCATGCAAATGGATATGCATTGCACAATTAAGTGTTGTTCAAAGGTTCAAGTAAATTAAAATACATTACAATACATAAAATACAATTAATATGGACTCTCAGTAATGTAATATATGTTAAACAGGTTTGATAGCTGGTGATCCTCCTGCACCTCATGGCTAGATGTTTGCTAAATTGTTAGCTACACTCAGGCCACATTTAGACTTGTTTATCTCACAATTTGATTCCTCCTTTTGAATCTTGACCTATATGGACGAGATGACAGAAAACAAGTGGGTGGACTTAAAACAAGCTATTTTTTCTTATGTAGACAAACCATAGAGGTATGTAGAACATTAGACTAGAGGTGACATGGCGATTTATGACAGCACTGGAAAATGGCAAGTGCAGTCTCCATCTTCTGTAGGTAGTCAATACTGTATAGAACACGCCCATCTCTGTCAAAAAATGGCCTAAAACTATACGAAGTGACACATTAATCAAGGACCAGATTTTATGTTTTTTTAATGTCAGGCTTTGTGTTATGTATATTTTATGCCAGGCTATATATCTAAATCATATACGTAAGTCGATAAAATACATTTTAAAATCAGTTCATATGGGTTAGTTACATAATGTATTTAGCAGCACATTGCAACTACCGGTATTGTCCTTGTAAAGTGTGCTGGTGGACATTTTCACATTATTAAGCATTTTTTTTGACGGAGGTGAGCCCCCTTCTCCATTCATTTCCATTGATTAGGTCTACCTACAAGTAATGGCGGCCAGGATTGCAGGTAGCTCTTTGAGTGCCATGGACTTGAAAATGAGTCTTTTCAGAATGTATGGCACAGTGCCAAATACTTGATATCAAGTCAATTCCGTTTTTTTATGGGGGGTGGGGCCTAACAAGTTGATCTGGTATGTTTGTTGTTCACATGGGCAACGAACTCAATTTTGTATGGCTCTTGAAAAATCACTCAAATGTTGGAAAAAACCAGGCAACCCCCTGGTCTGAATTTGAAAATGGCTGGCACTCAATGAGTTAAAATGTTTGAGTAACAATCGTATCAGCCAACCGAATAGCATCTAGAAGACGAGTGATGTAAAGTCTTCCCCTTCTGTGACTAGTCAGAGCATGTTACATACTGTAGAAGATGTCTGTAGTTTTGCCGCTGTAGATTCTTCCTAGAGTACTTTTGAATGCAAATACAAGTCCCATGCCCCTCCCAGGCGCCCTGTGTTGCGGTAGGAAGGCTGTTCCAAATGGTAGCACTCTACTAGGTGTTCCACATTCCCTCACAGTCTCCAGCCAACATTTATATTGTCTATAGATGGATTAGTTGGCAGGGGCCTATACTAAGATGCTGGTTCAGGAGTAAACCAGGTTAAGTTAAGAGGTAAATTCTCTAATAAAAATGACCCAGGCTGGATTCGAACCAGGGTCTGCATGGGCAATGAGTCCATGTATATCAGGGGTGGGGAACCCATGTCTCGAGGGCCGTTTGCGGCCCTTGAGGCCGTTTTATCCGGCCTCCGATATAATTTTAATGTTATTCAGCTTCACATGAAGTATGACATTTTGTAAAGGAATCTTAGAAAATGCATTTGCAATGCAATTAAGTTATATTCAGGGAACCTAAAGAAGCTGGTGTTTGTTTAAAATGTGGCTGCCTACAATATAGGCCTAAAGTGAAGGGGGAAATCCTGGTTTGTGTTCATAGTACGGCCCTCGGATGAATTTGAAGTGGCCCTTCGATTGAGAAAGGTTCCCCACCCCTGATGTATATGAAGAGGAGCCTTTACTCCAGGCTCCTCCATTAGATGATTTACCTTTTAACTTGTGAACCAGTATAGTATAGTATAGTATAGTATAGTATAGTATAGTATAGTATAGTAGTATAGTATAGTATAGTATAGTATAGTATAGTATAGTATAGTAGTATAGTATAGTATAGTATAGTATAGTATAGTATAGTAGTATAGTATAGTATAGTATAGTATAGTAGTATAGTATAGTAGTATAGTAGTATAGTATAGTATAGTATAGTATAGTAGTATAGTATAGTATAGTAGAATAGTACAGTATAGTATAGTATGGTAGTATAGTATAGTATAGTATAGTAGTATAGTATAGTAGTATAGTATAGTATAGTATAGTATAGTAGTATAGTATAGTATAGTATAGTATAGTATAGTATAGTATAGTATAGTAGTATAGTATAGTATAGTATAGTATAGTATAGTATAGTATAGTATAGTATAGTCAGGGGTGGAAAAGTAACTTATTACTTTTACTCAATATTGTACTTGAGTAGCTTTTATGAATACTTTGTACTTTTTAAGTAAATTTTTAAATTAATACTTTTACTTGTACTTGAGTACATTTTGACCCAAGTACTTTACTCAATTACACTGGAACCTGGCCTGAGTACTGAGTAAAAAAAATTGACTGAGAGACAAAATGCCATGCACAATAATGCCACAATCCGCCAGAAATGAAAGATTGTGCAGGATGGCACACAGCATTTCCACTATTTTACTATCTTGTATCAATGTATTGGATGATGGCTGGTGCCAAGCAAGAGATAGAGGTTATGGAGGACGATATTCAAGAAAAATAAACATGACATTCTCAAGAGGAAAGCTAATTAAAAGTAACTAAGTACTTTTTACTCAAATTACATTTTAAGTGAAGTACTTTCTACTTTTACTTGAGTAGATTTTTAGATAGGTACTTTTACTTGTACTTGAGTAGAATTTAGGCAAAGTAAAGATACTTTTACTTGAGTACACACTTTCTGTACTCTTTCCACCTCTGCGCTATAGTATAGTATAGTATAGTATAGTATAGTATAGTATAGTATACTGCCCTACAATTTCAGAACGCAGTATAATTCAAAATGCCAAACTGAGAAAAAAGGCTTTAAAGTTTCCTTTCTGTCCACGCGACTGTGTTGGAGGTAAAGTGGTGATGACACTTCCATATAATACTTTTTTATGGTGAAAATTTATGCACGCAAGAAAAAAGCAAAAAAAACAACATTCTCATTACTTTTTAGCTGAAAAATCATTATACTGCGCTCTGTTGTGGTATTACTGTCTACACCAAAACCACGATGTCAATGGAGAAGTGCAGTATAATTCGCATTATACTGCGTTCTTGGCTAGTAATACGTAACCTCCTAAAACCAAAAAGCGCAGTATAATCAGTTTTTTGCGTTTTTTTCCGAAACGGGACCAAGTTGGGCCAAAAAATTTTAACACAAGAAAAAGAAGGTATTTTAAAGCCAATTTCCGGTCTAAACCCATTTTCGACCATTTTCAAGATACTGCGTTCTGATATTGTAGGGCAGTATAGTATAGTATAGGCCACAGTTCTATGATGCCTGTGTGTTTGTGTTGTTGTTCACCTCCTCGCCCTCTCTTCATCTCCTCATGCTTTTCTTCTGGTGGCCCTTCAGAATCCGTCTCTCTGGGATGAAGATAGTGCGCCCCCCAGTGGCCATTGGCCATTACAAGATGATCAAGCATAAAGGGGACCAGGGCAACGAGCAGAACCCCCGCAGGTACTGTAATCACGCTATCAATCAATGTTGTCATTAGTGGAGATTGATAATTAAATAGAGCCGTGTGAGTGGGTAAAAGTGTGTGTGTGTGTGTGTAAGTAGAGTAGAGTAAGTAGAGTAAAATACGCTATTGCTGATACATCCAAAGCGAGTTTTTTTAAAGTCAAGTCGGCTTTATTGTCAATTTCTGTACATGCACTGGTCATACAAAGAATTGAAATTACGTTTCTTACTTTCCCATGCAGACATAGACATACTTTAGGTATAGACATAGACAGTACACATCCAGCTACAGTTACAGTGATAGTTCGTTTACAGGGTATTGGTTACAGTCCCTAGGGTGATGTGGGGGTAGGTGCCTTGCTCAAGGACACTTCAGCCATGGATGGAGTTGAAGGGAGGCGTAAGGGTGATATTCGAAACCCTCTGATCTTAAGACCACGTCCCTAACCATTAGGCCATGGCGATTAATTTGATTGCTACCGGTATGGTTCCAGTGTGGCTAGGGAACTGATCTCTCCTCTCTGCTTTGGCACGATGGTGGCAGAGGAACCTTTCAGGAACCAGAAGGTTGCAGGTTCGTGCCCCGTTTTGCCTGACACCATCGATGTGTCCTTGAGCACGATACTCAATCCCAAGTTGCTCCTGGTGGCAGGGAGATACCCTGTTTGGCAGCCATTGCCACAATGTGAATGGGTGAATGTGAGGCAGACAATGTAAAGCGCTTTGAGCGCTCGAAGGAATGGAAAAGCGCTATGTAAATGCAGTCCATTTACCATTTACCATCTGCTTTCCTTTCTGTGTTCCTCTCCTCTCTGTGTTCCTCTCCTCTCTGCATTCCTCTCCTCTCTGCTTTCCTCTCCTCTTTGCTTTCCTCTCCTCTCTGCTTTCCTCTTTGCTTTCCTCTCCTCTCTGCTTTCCTCTCTGTGTTCCTCTCCTTTCTGCTTTTCTCTCCTCTCTGCTTTCCTCTTTGCGTTCCTCTCCTCTCCGCTTTCCTCTCCTCTCTGCTTTCCTCTCTGCGTTTCCTCTCCTCTCTGCGTTTCCTCTCCTCTCTGCGTTCCTCTCCTTTCTGCTTTCCTCTTTGCGTTCCTCTCCTCTCTGCGTTCCTCTCCTCTCTGCTGTCCTCTCCTCTCTGCTTTCCTCTCCTCTCTGCTTTCCTCTCTGTGTTCCTCTCCTTTCTGCTTTTCTCTCCTCTCTGCTTTCCTCTTTGCGTTCCTCTCCTCTCCGCGTTCCTCCCCTCTCTGCTTTCCTCTCTGCGTTTCCTCTCCTCTCTGCTGTCCTCTCCTCTCCTCTCTGCGTTCCTCTCCTTTCTGCTTTCCTCTCTGCGTTCCTTTCCTCTCTGCTTTCCTCTCCTCTCTGCTTTCCTCTCCTCTCTGCGTTCCTCTCCTCTCTGCTTTCTTCTTTGCTTTCCTCTCCTCTCTGCTTTCCTCTCTGCGTTCCTCTCCTCTCTGCTTTCCTCTCCTCTCTGCTTTCCTCTCCTCTCTGGGCTCCCCATCCAGGTTTGACCTGCTGAAACGCACCCGGATCAACTGGCGCTCTGACGGCCTGAACTCTCTCAAGTACTCACTGCTGTCCAAGGTGCTGGAGCCGCTCTACACCAACCTGTCCGTCAACATCGGTGACGACCCCCGCCCCCTTAAGAATGGGCCGCCCCCCAGGAAGCAAACCCCGCCCCCTGTCCACCGTGACGCCCACGTGGACCGCAACAGACACTCTAGAGCTCGGCTGCTGGCCCCTCCCACCCAGCCTGCAAAAACTGTCAATCACCAGGGGAAGGTGACCAATGAGACGTCCGGTCGGGGGGGGAAGGCGGGTGTAAAGCAGGAAGTTGGTTGATCTCCATACAGGTGTTTCTCTCTCAGCTCTGCTTCAGCCTCTGTGTGGTTGTGGTTAGGGCTGTAGCGATATTGTATCGAACCGAGAAGTCGCGATACGCAGCAGAGTCACGATACTTTATCGCCATGCAAGGAGGCAGTATCGTGAAACACCCTTTCAAGCCGTGGGGTGTATCGAACCATAGATCAACAATCGTGATATGAACTGAATCTTGAGGTGAGAGTGTATCGTTACAGCCCTAGTTGTGGAGTTGGGACTTCTTTGGCATGGGGCGGCTGAGCTGAGCTGAGTTGAACAGGCGGCATCTCGTTTTCCCTCCTTCTCCTTCTTCACTGCAGAGCTTCGCCTCAGTTGTTCCCTCAATGGGAAAAAAATCGCTAAGCCACGAATATAAGCTCTCGGTACCGAGAGTGGACCACGATCAGCTTTCGAAAAACACCCGTGAATGTTACTCAAAGACTGTCATGATAGTTGGAAGCACTGGTTCAGCCGCTTGCGTGACTATTATTGGCTGGTGGTGAGATCCTATTATCTCGCTCTCGCCAGGGAGGTTGTAAATACTTATTGCGTATATCTCTTTTAGGGGTATGGACATGTGTATGCTTGGAAATCATTCCTGTGAGATTGTGTGTGACGCGTGCTTGTATGTATACGAATGCATGTACTGTATGTGTGTGTGACGCGTGCTTGTACAGTATGTGTGCAGATATCTGCATGTCTGTGTGAGTGTGTGCACGTGTATGTGTGTGTGTGTGTGTGTGTGTGTGTGTGTACATGTTTGAGTTTGGTGGTTGTGTGTGTGTGTTTGCTTTTTTCAGCCAGTTTGCTGCCAGTTGCTGCTCTATGCCACACGGTGTGGGTGTGTCTTTCTGTGCCTTTTTCTTGCTCCTGTACCATGTCCCCGGTGTGCATTCCAATATGCAGAGTCCTTTCCTCCACTTGTGCTTGTGGCCTCACGTTTTGCTGACGCCCCGCCTCCGTGGAGAAAACAATACCCCACCTCCTTGGAGAAAACATTTCCCCGCCGTCAGCCTAGCCACAGCAATTTTTGGGGGACTGTTCTTCATTCACCATCCAGATTGCAAACGAGGAAATTACATTAGAATTGTGCTTTCGCAAGATATTGAAAGAATTTTCCGTCGTCAGTGACATCATCATGAAGTCACAAGCAGGCAAGAGAGCACGGAAGTCCGCATATTGGAATCCACCCCACCCCTGACTAATACCACTTTATCTTCTCAGCCTAACCACAACCTGAGTGTGTTCCTATATGCGGCCTTGCCTCCTCCACTTGTGCTTGTTTCCTCGTGCCAGGAAGTAATATGTCATGATGACATCACTGACAACAGCATGGGAAACTTTATTGTTTTCCACACGGAGGCGGGGCCAGGAGGCGGGGCGAGGAAACAAGCACAAGTGGAGGAGGCAAGGTCGCATATTGTAACTCACTACCTTTCTTCAGCAGATCTTCTGTACATCTGGGGCCTATACTGACGTACTGGTTCAGGAGTACTGTAAACCAGGTTAAGTTAAGAGGTAAATCATCTAATAGAAGAGCCTGGACTCCTCATTGAGTAAACCAGGTTAAGTTAAGAGGTAAATCATCTAATAGAAGAGCCTGGACTCCTCATTGAGTAAACCAGGTTAAGTTAAGAGGTAAATCATCTAATAGAAGAGCCTGGACTCCTCATTGAGTAAACCAGGTTAAGTTAAGAGGTAAATCATCTAATAGAAGAGCCTGAACTCAATGCTCTTCTATTCGATGATTTACCTCTTAACTTAACCTGGTTTACTTCTGAACCAGCATCTTAGTATAGGCCCCTGTTGGTTTGCAGGCCGAATCAGAGGTGTATGAAGTAGAAGTAGAATAGTGAAGAAACGGGGGCTCTACATCCCCACCAGGGGGCGACAGAGAGCCTGTGTATAAGAACTGGTGTAACTACTATAGATGCACAGGATCCAAGATCTGGTTCCGGATCCGGCAGGATAATAGGGGTTTTCACAGGATCCGGATCCGGCAGGATCTTAAGCAGTGGATCCGTTATCCGGCAGTTACCTAAAAATCAGGATCTGGTGCATCTCTAGCCTAGGTTTTCAGTCAGTCTTTCACAACCCCAATTGCTGTATGGAGTGAAAGAACTTTGGAAGCGGGCAGTGCAGGCAGTCTAAAAAATAGTTTGAGCCAATGTAATAAAAAGGGCCCATGTGTGCGAGTAGGCTATGTGTTTCAACCCTTTCGTAGGATCCAGTATCCGGTTCCGGATCCGGCAGCATCTTAAGCAGTGGATCCGGTATCCAGCAGGATCCTAAAAATCAGGATCCTAAAAATCAGGATCCGGTGCATCTCTAGTAACTACTATGTAATATCATGTACCAGTGCTTCACTGACATAATGAATTTGCTTCCACTTAATACACCTCTGGGATGAATATGATTCTTACTAACCATCGGTAGGCTTGGGCAGGATTTGGGTTATCGTTATGGAACCAATTACTTATCACTGTGTAGTTATTATTTATTTGTTTGGGGTTTGTTTTGTTTTTTTCGAGAGCTGTACAAGAGACTTCTATCAACAAGTTTATAACTTGTTCGTTTTCTCATCACAGAGCTGTCTAAGCTTATATACCGCGTAGGTTATCTTTCCATACCTCTTAAGATCAGAGTTTATATTTGTAGAGAGGGACAGTACTTGCGTATCTATTTTCACGGTAGTTATTAGATGTTTAGTGCCTCTTTTCGATTAGAAGTTTTAAGTTAGAGACAATCAGTAGCCTAAGATACATGGTCCTGTACAATCATACCACAGAGAGAAAAAATAAGTAAACATGAGAATAACCAAAACAGAAAAAAAAACTTATCGGGGGGGGGAAAGACTGAACAGCATAACGATACTTAAATATATATCATGTATTTCTGACATTATCATGAACGTATAGTCTTAATGAATGCAGACGTGTTTTGAAATTTTCATGAATGTGAATGTGTGTTTACTTTGAGTGCTGTGTCATATAGACTAGCTCTGCCACACAGCTATTTCATTGCCTAAGCGTATTAGCCTAGCTATCTCCGCCAAGGAGGTTTTGTTTCCGGCCGTGCTGGTTTGTCTGTTTGTCTGTCAGCAGGATAACTCAAAAAGTTATGAACGGGTTTGGATGAAACTTTGTGGAGTGGTTGGAAATGACAAAAGGGACAAGCGATTACATTTTTGTGGGGATCCTGCTCAGAATCCAGGAATTCTTCACCATTTCGGGTTAGGGTGCCTTTTGTCATTCAAGCTTCTAACCCCACAAAAGCAAAGGCAGAAAGGCTTGGAACAAAATGAGGGTGTAACTTAATCAAATGTTCTATCCAGCAGCTTCCTTGGCGGAGGTCTGCACTTTCTGAGTGCATTTCTAGTTTTAACTCTGGTTTTGATTTTCATCCTTCATGTTGTCAAGAAAAGGTTGCTTGGACCAGTGTGTCCTATTGCGTGGTCTAAATCCTAAAAAGGCTGCTAGAAATGAAGGACGATTTTTATTGGACATGTTTTATCCATACAGGGTTTCTTAAATGCAGTGTTTTTCTTCTCCGATACAGCCTGCAATTCAGGTGTATAAATCCTGTCCATCATGTATCTTCGAGACCCAGCGCTATCCCTTGTCACTCCCAAACAAAAATATACCGTATGATGAGAATGTACATTCTGGTTCTATATATAGATAAATCCAGACTCAACATGCATTGCCATGGATGTGTGATCCTACTAAAAAATCATCACTCATTGACTGCGAGTAAAGAAGAAACAAGACTGTAGTCACGAGAATTTTTTCACCATTTTATAAGTATTGGAAGAACAAAAAGCAGAATTTATGTGGTGCACTATTAGACCAATTTATTCATGCAATGTTGTCTTTTTTTTGGTAATAAGCTATACATATCTTCCTTCCAGAAACCTAATACTAGTAGTAATATGTATACCACTGAAGGCAGTACAGCATGCACCAGACCGTGGAAGACCGTTTCCGATCAATATATTGGCAGGATTATCATAGTAAAAAACATTCAGTATAGTTGATATATATTTACTAAAATAGTTTTGTATCAGACTTTTTGGTTTTAGGAAAATGGCAATTACTTGAACTACCTTACTGTGCATAGTTACCATAGATATTTCTTTGGTATCTGTTTGACTTGAATTAAACTATGTACTGATAAGAAGCTGTAAATTAAAACGTATTTAAAAGATATCCCCGATTGTAATGATTTTAGAGCCTACTATGGTGATTTGATGATGATTATTGTGAAGAAGAAAGCTGCTTGATTGTTTTGAGTTTGGAACAAACCTCAATAGTTTGTCACACTACTGAAATAAATCTGTTTCCAGCATTCATCTAATTTATCCTGAATACACTGTGGCTAAAAATAAAAAATCATGACAATTTATTGATCATATCCATTACGTATAGAGTGTAAAACAGCTGTGATATGGAGTAGCTTGACCTAGTGTGTATGTGCTCTGTACAAAGTTCTTGCATGTAGGCCTGTAGTGTTTAGGTACACTGTAAAACATTGCAGCCAGTTAAACGTAAAACAGTAAGTTGCCCTGCTGCCTTAAAGGGACACTGTGTGAGATTTTTAGTTGTTTATTTCCAGAATTCATGCTGCCCATTCACTAATGTTACCTTTTTCATGAATACTTACCACCACCATCAATTCTAAGTATTCATTATGACTGGAAAAATTGCACTTTTCATACATGAAGAGGGGGATCTTCTCCATGGTCCGCCATTTTGAATTTCCAAAAATAGCCATTTTTAGCTGCAAAAATGACTGTACTTGGACCATACTAGAAAATATGTGTTTAATACTTAGTAAACTTTCATGTAAAGATCAAATTTGGCAATAGGCAGCCCAATTTCAATAAGCAGCATAGTTGCAGTACCTTTTTTGACCATTTCCTGCACAGTGTCCCTTTAAGTTTGTAAGTTAACTCAACTTGAGAAAGCAACTGATGAGTTATCTTACAGATTTAAGGCAGCACAGGGTCATACTTTTTTTTAACGTTTAACTGGTTTGCAATGTTTTACAGTGTAGTAGCCCAACACTCGTGTCCAGATTTCTCATAGCATGCAAACAAAGTTACATCAGAATATGATCCTCCCACTAAGCTATTCTCTTTATTATCTTCCCACATGGAAACAATATGAGCTGAAAACCTGCAATATTACAGCTGAGATTTGGCTTCTTTGTATTACCACATTTTAGATCGACCAAAAAAAACCCCAAGATTAGCTGGTAGGTTCAGGTCTTTGCTCAAAAACGTGTAGCATTACACCTTATAGTCTAGTCTCCGTCATGAACGTACATTTTTTCTTTAGGTTAAGAACCATTTTAACGGCAATACGTACAGATCAGGGTATAGCACATCTGATACAGTAGCTACCATGAGTTAAAAAAAAACCTTAGCACCTTAGAGAGGCAGACTTAAATTGTTTTGAATGGGAAATAATCTCCTGGGTGTTGCGATAGTGATTTCAATGTTCAGACTGCCTCTCCCTCCTGCTGCTGTGTGGCTGCTCTCTTGTCATCAGCGGTGTGGCTCTTCTGAGATGCTGGCCTCTCGTGACATCACATCTCTGTCAAGGGGACGGGGCTTCTGGTGACATCACATCTCTGTCAAGGGGACGGGGCTTCTGGTGACGTCACACCTCTAACAAGGGGACAGTTCTCAGGACGCTGTGGCTCTGGGGTCCTGGAAGAGACCGCTACAGCAGCAGGAGGGCAGGCCAAAATTGGGACAGAGTTACCACTGAGTTTCCCACGGCCCATTGGTCCCAGATCACTAACACTTTTAACATTAACTTAGTTTTTAGGCCCATTGGTCCCACAGTCCATTGGTCCCAGATCACTAAGACTTTTAACATTGGTTTTTAGGCCCATTGGTACCACAGCCCATTGGTCCCAGATCACTAAGACTTTTAACATTAGTTTTTAGGCCCATTGGTCCCACAGCCCATTTGTCCCAGATCACTAAGACTTTTAACATTAGTTTTTAGGCCCATTGGTCCCACAGCATATTCCTGCTGCTCCAGGTTTCCACATTTCTAAGAATTTATTACAATTTAGGCCCCATGTTCCAAAGGCACGTTCTCTTAGTTTAGTCGGGAATGTGGGAACATGGAGTTGTAGAACATAGTTGTTCATAATAATTTCTTTAAAATGTGGGAACGTGGAGCAGCAGGAATAAGCTGTCGGACCAATGGGCCGTGGGGACATAGAGCTGGGAATCGAACCCGGTTCAGACGCATGGTAGACGAGTGCCACGGCAGACGAGTTTGGCCACGGCAGGGCCTCAGCCTCTTGTTATATTTCAGTTCATCACTTGGGCCTGCACCCTCACAACATTTTATAAGCACTGAGCGAAGCCTGCTCTCAGCCATCAACCCAGTACAATTAGGCCATACTACACAACACTCCATTTTACACCTTTTTTTAGTTGTATCCCAGAAACTGAGACAGAGAATGATCAAGAGACAAAACAATCCCTCCTCTTTGTATTTCACAAGAACATGGTTAGGGTTTGGAATTCTTTGAAAGTAGCCAGCCTCAAAATTGTAATTCCGGAATACATCACCTGTAGGTCAGCTCTGTTGTTCTGTGAGCTCTGAAAATCCTGTTTATATAGACTCCACTAGAGGGCGATAGAGTTACACTTTGGAGATCTCAGATGTGACAGAACTGCTGAAAGTGGAAGTAAAAGCCCACCTGGGAAACTCCAACTCCCTTTGTCATTGTGACACAACATCCCACAGCACACAAGTGTTGTTGGGTGGGGGGCGTTGGCATAGCCAGGCTGTGCCCTCCTAGTGACACCACACCTTCAGCGTTGCCTCTAGTCAGGCCAAGAACAATACAAACACGATGCTGAGCTCCTGAAAAAAAATGGGAACTCCTCCCACTTTGTCAGGGCGCAAACAACCATTAGAAAACTAAGGGAGCCGGGTCAGTCATAGGCCTACCGTTTGGGAAATGATAATTGTTATGCTCAGACAAAGTCTCGAAGAGATTTTAAAGTCAATGGTAATCAGGCTAGCGTTGGCATGCTTATGATAAGGTTACAGAGGTATTGGCATGCTCATGGTTAGGCCAGGGGGTATTTCTTCAAATAAGTTTGACACTATACAAACCAAATGCATATTATACCGGTGCACAGTAATCTCTATGAATTCATACTATTTTTTTTGTCAGGCCCACTCAGTCACGACACTAAGATTAATATCAGCTGGTGCTTTTTATTGCGGCAATGATTCTTCATAACTCACTTAATATGATCACACAGCATGCTACAGTACATAATGCAAACACGTAGGTTACATGGCTACAAGAAAACACTCTCAAGGAGCACCAAGAGCATAAATAATACGCTATAACAAAGAGCGTCAATAATATAACAATAAAAAAGAAAATTTGCGGTAACACTTTATTTTAGGGATACATCTATTAGCACTAATACATGCAATGTTAATGTCTGCATAAGTAAATTGTAAGACATGTACTAAACAAACGCTAAGGCCTACTAGGTCCTTACTAAGGTTAAATTGGTAATAAATCCCTTATTGTGCATGAACAAGACATTTGCGAATACATGCCTAACAAATGTTTGATTTAGCTTAGTACATGCCTTATAAGTTACTTATACAGGCACATTGTATGTATTGGTGCTAACAGATGTATCCCTAAAATAAAGTGTTACCAAATTTTCATCACAAAAAAATTAATCTTATTATTATTATTATTATTATTATTATTATTATTATTATTATTGTTATTAATATATATATGAGATGTGTCGTATATATATATATATATATATATAGCCTATATATACATATATATATATATATAGGCCTAGGTAAAATTAATTATATAATGAATTATATAATGCAGGGCCTACCTTCTCTGCTATGCAAGGACATGACAATGTTCAGGTAGCTAATACAACTGGTTGGGGCAAATAAATAGAGAAAAAAAAATACATTCGGTCTCTGCTGACTGCTCACCAATTAAAACAGAGTGCAGTGTGTACTGTGCTTAGTTACAATAATATCTGATCACCTTGATCATTCAACTACTATACATACAAAAAGTATAAAATCCAAAAAACAAAGCTTAATTACTTATCGTCATTAAAAACCTTTACTTCTACTACTCAACTATAACATTACACCAATTCTTTAGTAAAATATAATGACTTGGTCATCACCATTCTCATAAAACATACAATGACAGTATTGAGTACATACGGTACCAATATTCTGAGCTTAATAGGTACACATATAAGTAAACATATTAAAAAAACTAACAAATGAAAACATACTGGAGCGAGGATACTTGTCAAGCAATTTGTCCAACACTAATAAAGAGGGGTGTCTGGTCTTGGACCACTTGTCTGACCTACTTTTGTACGGTCCATGTCCCCTAGTGTGACATCAAGTCAATACAATACTGCCAAGATAAAATCAACTCAAGATTCAAGATTGAAGAGATTGACGGCAACGAAATTGTGAGTGGAGCAACAACACTGCGTATTTTCAAGTAGTATTAGGCCTATGTACATGAGTGATTCTACGAATCGGCTACGCTTTTAAATCCATGGATTTTATTTGCCAATTCCACTAACTATTAACTGCATNCAATTATGTTTTGGACATTAGCACACATTTATCTTTCATACAACACAGAAAGTGTAGACATGGCATTATTTCCCTCAGCAAGAATGAATATTTAATACTGGTTTTGGGCATTTTCATGCCGCCCTGTTTTCCAAATGTCAGATTCAGTCTTCATATTAGCATGTAAAGAAACTTGTTTTGCCCAAGACGATTGCAAATGTTGATTCACAGTAATCATCACGATATGACAAAACTGTCAGAAAGACCACTGTCCTTTCTATTATGCATGAAATTTGCCATTTTGTGTGTGTCCACGAAAACTGTGTTAACCGTGTCACGGTCTGAAACCCCCTCCATAAATCAGTAATGGTTTGGTCTTAGGCCATACCAATAACATCACGTGATGTCATAACCTCTTTGGCAGGATATGGGAAGACTTTTTGGTAAGTTTTGAGCTCCATCTTCCCATAATTTAATCCATTCTTTTTCATGTTCTCATAGCGGGAAAATTGCCTGTCAACTGTGTTATCAACATATTAAGAATCTGAATTAGAAATCACATCTAGAAAAACACAGATAAAGCATACAAATTAGGGCTGGGACTTGATAATTTTTTTTCATCGAATTAATCTATGGGCTTTGGAATTAATTAATCGAATTAATCACATTTTAATAGCATTTAAATATCTGACTTGAGAACACTGAAAAATATGTTTTTCACATGGATTTTGAATAATTATTCATTCTTAAAAGAAGAGAGAACTCCTCTCAATTTCAGCAGGCTGTTCACCACCAGGCGTAATACTGCCCTCCACTGGTCTAATCCAGAACTATGTAGCTATTATACCGATATTAATTTTAAAAATCGTGTGAATTAATTAATCGCCTTGTGTGATTAATTAATCAAAATTAATACATTAATGTCCCAGCCCTAATACAAATACATGAACTGATTAAGGTGTTGTGGTGGAACTTTTGAGGTCCTCAGTTAGCACAACACCATGAAAATGACTGAAATGTCAAGCCGTGTTACAGTTAATGGTGTTACAATTAGCTATGACAGTCAGGGTTGCCAGATGAGGCTGATGATTTCCAGCCCAAAAAATGTTCAAAACCCGCCTAGAAGCACAAAATCCCGCCCAATTCTATTGATTTCTATGGCAAAAAGTGGGCGGGTTTTTCTGATAAATGCCATTTTTACCCGCACACGGCCATCCTAAGCAGCCCAATTGGGCGGGAACCAGCCCAATCTGGCAACACTGATGACAGTTGAGGAGGAGTATGTTTTTGTCAATTTATCTCCATATTGACAGACAAACAAACAAAATAATTTGTGTTCTAGGGAGATGGGTTTGTCTGCTCTGTTTTTTCTCCTAAAAAAGTGCCGACTTGAGTACAGTTGAGTAACACGGTTGACTGTTTTGAAAGTGTTTTTGTGCTATTGATCCCTTATGTGTTGGAAAAATCCTATGAACAGACACTAGGGATTATCTCTGGAGAAGGAAGTCTTGTGTAAGGAGGGTGACTAAATTCAAATCAGACGTTACAGGGATTTCTAATGAAAAATGTGTCAGTCTGTATCACAGTGAATCATAAAATCCTACTTATGAAGCTCAACAATCACATTTTCTATATCAGTTGCACAGATTAATGACAACATTATTGCTAAGGGACATAAGCACTTTCAAACGTATGTTGTTTCAACTCTGTAGTATTTTTACATATGTTTGAAATGACATAGTATTTGTCCATAACACTGTTGACAAAATAATCAAGCAAATGTTCGCTTTCATTAGAGTATTTATCAAATGATTTAAGATTAAGCTTGGCAATTTGTTTGTTTGGAAACTTAAATATATACACTATGTAAACATCTAGGTCATTAAGTTGAAAAAAATACTGATAATTGACATTTTGCTTTTGCCAAAAGCGCAGGCGAATCGTAGAATCACTCACATAGTCAAAGTGCTTGACATCAATTCCTTCTTTCTTTTCTTTTTTTAAGTGCACAACGCCGCTGATCACAGTTGTAAAAGTTCACCAGCATGTGCAGGCAGAAACATCTTCAGTCACATCTGAAAGGACTGCAATCTCAATACATATAATGCAATGGAATGGGGATCCCAAATCCATTCTCTTGATTTCAAAATAATCTGAAGTTTGTATACTGTCTAATCATGTGAAGTGAAGCTTTGAAACCATACAACCATGTGGCATGTTAACATGAGATAACTATACAACCTAAATGGTTAGCGTACTAATATGCCTGAGATGACCATCTTAATTTTTTCACTGTCTTCCACTGTCTTGCACAGTTCCACGGTCCCGTTGTCTGCTGGTCCTTCACTGTTCTCTGTGAGTCGTTGGCTGAGATCGCTGTATTCAGAGTTCAGAGAGGGAGTCAGTATGAATACCATTAGTAGTATGAATGACGGCTAATAAAGCAAATCAACTGTTCAGAATTAAGTATTCTCTGTCCCCAACTCAACAACAGCAGCAATACCTCCCTCATCTCAGTTTCTGTGTGGTGTCTGAACAGTTCACTAGATCCAATATTACAAATAAGGCAGACATAAAGATTGGATGAAACCAAAATTGACACAAGTGGCAAGTTAGACTAGAGGCTAGAATGTGTTACTGTAAGGATTTGTAGTCTCAAAATGAAAAGATACAAAAAGGTAAAGAATGGTATTATATAGTCTCCTAGGTGTTTATTTGTTTTTTTCCATCTCTAATTTTAATTTTGTAAAATAAGATCACCACCTTTCCAACTGTGAAGGAGCAAATTACTCAAGGTGAAGATACACTATGGATTAGCCTATTACAAAGCTAGTTCAGGAGTAAAGCAGGTTAAGTTAAGAGGTAAATCTAATAGAAGGACCTATAGTCTTCATTTTCTTAAGATTTCTTAACAAGAAATTAGGACTACAGGCTCTTCTATTTGGTGATTTACCTCTTAACTCAACCTGCTTCTGCTTTCTTGTATAGGCCTCAGGATTTGTTATACCAACTAAACATTCTGTGCTTAGGCCTACCTGGAAGAGTTTCGGCTTGTGCAACGATACACACACAGTAGGCCCCCAGGTAATGCAATGGGAATGATGATGAGAGTATAAACCCGGTCCCTGGATCTACATTCGGCGTCATGTGAAGATTACATACAGTAAACAAACGAAAAAATTAGTAATAATATTATAATTAGTTGTCAATATTGTTATGAATTAGTATTAAATAATATGGATGAATATTAATGTTATTTACATCATTGTCAGCAAACATTACTGAATATTCTCTCATGAGCTATAATAGATGACAGGACCTCTGTTGCATCTTACCGTGTTTGTGGTGTGCATGATGTGAGTGTTCCATTTGAGTATGTGCCATAACCACAGTCTTCACACACAGTGTCTAAAGATATGTTACCTAATGCAATTAGAATTGGGAGGGAAAGTGGAAAACAGCGATCCTAGCGGTTACGTTCCAAACACCAGGGTGATCCTATTGAAACTCCCATAGACAAGTTTTTTTTAAAAATCCCACAAAGATATGACTTGGAACTATAACACCAGACACATTTTTCAGCGTACACAATAGCATGAACTACTACCTGTGAAAATCTCAAGTCATTTTTTGCCCTTTTAAGAAAAATAGAAATTGTGCCAATCTGGTCGGAAACGGACTACAGCTCCCAGCATGCTGTGCTTCGCGCCTCGTTGACAACACAGAGAAACAAATGAACGCGAACGAACGCAAGTTCTTCGCATATCTTCACAGTCTTGTAATCCTATGAGTTCCACATTGTCTTCTTATTACACATATATACACGCGATCATTTTGGTATGGTTTTAAATTCTCTAGTAGATATGATGGCTTCTGTGGTGACGAGTAACCACCTCTCTGGCTCATTTTTGGCTATGCTAATTTGGCTATGCTAATTACATGGAGTAAACAAGCCACACATGCCAGTCAGTGTAGTTCTATATTAGCTTTTTAAAGAATATCAAAATCAGCTCAGATCAGTGAAAAACCGAACATTTTACCACCTGGTTCGATAAAACGGGCCAACGTGCCCATAATATGACTGCCACTACTTCTACTTCGTCGTCAGGGCCGAGATGTAATTTTTCAAAGAAAAAAAACATTCATTTGTTGCAGGGGGTTGGAACGTTGCCAGCAGGGGGCGATGAGATTACTTTCCCTCCCTATAGTTAATATAATGTGCATTTTCCAGTTACATTAATCTTTTTTTTGGGATGTGTTACCGATGTTTTGTTTTCTAACCTGGTTGTTTGATGTATTGTCCTGGTTTGCACTTTGTGTGTTTCACAGCTCTTTGGCAGCCATCTTTGATTGGGTCAGTACAGTAGTGTCCTTCCAGAGGCTCACAGAGTGTGTCTGAGGTGCTGGTACATGTTCTCTTCACTCTCAGACCTTTAGCTGGGATATGTCCAAACAGATCAAAATAAGGCAAAGGTTTGTGATGATGTCCCATGATGTCACTGCCACATGCCACTGGAGTATTTGGCAAGATAAGATTTGCAAATATACACACACAGTGTGTGTGTGTGTGTGTGTGTGTGTGTGTGTGTGTGTGTGTGTGCATGAGAACCAGGGCTGCCAGATGAGGCTGATGATTTCCAGCTCAAAAAATGCTCAAAACCCGCCTGGAAACTTGTCTGGCTGCAAAATCCAGAGTAATCACAAGTGTGTTCAGCAATTCGAAAAGAATGCGCAAGGCAGCATGGGTACTCCCAGGCTACCTGGAAACACTAAATCCCACCCAATTCTATTGATTTCTACGGCCAAAAAGTGGGTCGTTTTTTTTCTGCTAAGTGCCATTTTGGCACTGCAGACGGCCATCCCAAGCAGCCCAATTGGGTGGGAAACCACTGAAGACAACTGCATAAACAAAGTAGACAAAGCAGTCACTGCTTACAGTGAGCGGTTTAAAAAAAAAAGACGAAAGGAAGTCACTTCACAGCAGCCAGAGGCTGACAGAGTCAGTGTTGCCAGATTGGACTGTTTCCCGCCCAATTGGGCTGCTTAGGATGGCTGTGTGCGGGTAAAACTGGCATTTAGCAGAAAAGGATTTTGTGCTTCTAGGCGGGTTTCGAGCATTTTTTGGGCTGGAAATCATCAGCCTCATCTGGCAACCCTGGCCAGAGTAAAAGGAGAAATGAAAAACAAAGCCAACCATAGTTCCTTCCAACACATGTAACTTAACTGAGTAACAGGTCTATAGTTATTATAGAGAGATGTACCTGATTCTGCCCTGGATAGAATTTGGGGTTTTTCTTTTTAGGTTTTTAGTTTTTTTCCATTAACAACGTCAAGCCAGCCCATTAGGTACAACTGAGCAACTTGTGTAACCACTATCATGTGCTAGTGTTGTACTTACACCATGCACTTACTTCTACTTTTACTTTGGCTACCTCAGGGAACAGCAGTATATGAATGAAATACGGAGCATGTACACTGACACACCGACCGTCTCAGACACACAAAGCAGATTCAGTAGGCCTGCAGAACAACCCGGTTACTTACTGGAGTCGCATCCTGAACAGTTTAAGCATAAGCCATTCCCGTGGTGTGCGTCAGTGTAGGTAGTTGTGGGGCATTCTACACATTCAGTTTCAGTGTTTGTAGTGCAGTCTCTAAACACGTAATATCCTACAGAGAGACCAAAACACATGTTGGATACAATTCAGAGCAGTTAATGACCTCGGTTACATGGGACGTTTAATTCCTAATTAACTCGATTTAATAAAACTTGATTCCACTTTGAAAACATCATGTAAACAGTTCACAATGCAGAATTAAACGAAAGTGCAATGTAAACTCGATGGAACTATTTCATTCTGAATTATGAATAAAAAACATCATGTAAACGAGGCCAATATTGGATTTAAACGGAATTACACATTCAGTTGTGCAGTAGGCAGCTAGAATTCTTTGGAGCTTGAAATTCTTTCTTGGCTTCACGAAGAGATTTCTTCATCTCAGAGATTCCCATATCAGAATGAAATGGATGAACCCAATAAGTTCCTTAGAGAAGAGATTTAAGTCCTACTGCCTACAACTAACCTCTTTTAACTAAAATAATCTGGATTAATAACCTGGATTAATAACCTGGATTAATGTGAGACTCCTCACTGACAGGATTTTACACAGTAATACTGTATATCAAAGGCCTACTGTAGGCAAGACTTACCAGGCTTACACATTTCACAGCATGTCTCCTCCACCAGATACTGAGTATGAGAACAGGAAGCTGCGGCCCCCACAAAAACAAAGCTCAGAATCCTGATATGGAAGAATAACAGCACTGCAGTAAAAACGATTTGGAGCAATGCTGAAAACAAGTCCGGCATTTCTTTGTCTCAGCAGAATTAAAAGTTCTTTTCATTCAAATTCGTTCTCCGGTTCAAACATGCCCAAGTGCAAAGTCCAAGGCCAACCCGAAACAGCGTGAAATAGAGAAAAAGTGCAAAACGTGCAACCAATCCAGCAAAGAGTAGTCCAAGAGAACAGTAGCCATGGCATTCAGTGAAACATGTGCTGCTAAGTGGAAAGAGGAGGAGGCAGTAGGCGGAGCACCTTCATATGGTTAAGGAGGTCATAGGTCATGTCATGTCCATTGGAGGAAATGCATGTCTCACCCAATCTGTAGAAATAGGTGTCTAAATGACATACTTCGCCGCAGGCTAGATAGTCCTGTGTACTTAAGAAAATTATAGTTCTGAATTATAGTAAATTTGTTCGAAATTGAACTGTCATACCATGGCAGGTCATTATTTATATGGGCAAGGGAGGGTGGGCTTCAAGATCTCAACTGCCTGTTTCAAATGCTCTCCCCAAGGCTACAGCCAGCCTGCTTTCAGCTGACATCACAGACTCACTCAAGTACAAGAGAAGGAAGTCTAAAATGGCTGTCAGTTGTCAGCATGTCAGTTAGAGGAGAGCAGCTGTGACTGAGAAAAACACTGCACCGATAGCTGTTCCTTGTTTGTTTAGTAGCTCACCTGGCAAGACATAAAATACATAGGCACACACACACACAGACACAGACACAGACACAGACACAGACACACACACACACACACACACACACACACACACACACACACACACACACACACACACACACACACAGGTGTATTTACATACGTAAATAGGATTTTACTCTATTATTGACAAATACAGTATATACACTCTTAGAATTAGGAGAGCCTCAAGGCACCCTCTTGCCTAATAGGTTCCTGGATGAACCTTTTGCAGATTTTCTTGAAACAGGGTTCCTGGACGAACCTCTTGAAGATTGTCTAGGCACAGGGTTCCTCGAGGAACCACCTGCCTCCGCGAGCTACCTTCGAATCGAATGGCCTCTTTTAACTTCAACGGTTTCTTATTTTCTTCAGTTGAGACTCGTCAGCAGCGGCATAAAGGTTAGTGTTATCTATTTGTTTAGATATCTAACTTTTAAAAAAATTCAAACACACTGAAAACATTTCTCAGTTGATAATATTGTGCGATGCATAATTCCACTGTAGCCTATCTCCACCGCGGCGATTGAATGTTTCATTCAATGTAACATTGTATCAAATGGCTGCGGCAACTCCGCTAATTTATGATGATGTTTGCTAACAACACAGCCCTACCAACAAACCCTCGTCTATCAACACGTATGATCTAATAGTAATAATTATAGTATTTCCGTTATGTTTCAATTACAGCTAGGCATATCCAACCCATGAAGGTAAATAGTCTGCTAGTTATGGCTCTGTGGCAGGCTAGGTTCACATCCCAAACAGTTTAACGTCTTCTTCCCTTCGTGAAGTTAGGCTATAACAGCTCGGCTTATATCTGCTATTGTGTTTGTGAGACGGTGTATTTCTATAACCTTCAATATTGCCTTTTGGTAACGTCATGATAGCTCGTTAACTGTTAAGAGTTTGCTCTTTGAGTAGTAAAAATCACACAACACAATTCGGACCGTTAGCTACTGAACTGGAGAAGCTGCTCGTGGTATTGTGCTGGTGAGGCGGTCTATTTCTGTGACCTTTAGTGTCGTGTTTTGGTAATATCTTGAAAAGTTTGTTGTTTAAGTAAGGATCACACAACACAATCTTTACCCGACTCGTTTACTTTAACAGCCGGTTTCCTCGCACCAAATGCATACCAGAATGAAAACAGAATTGATGAGATAAGCAATCCGATTGGCCCACGTCACACAAGTACGGTGGCCAGTGTTAAACAAACAATGCATGATAATTTTGTATTGTGTTTGTCAAGGTTCGTTTGATATTAGGCCTAGCCTACGTATTTGTATTTGAGTTAAGGCTACTTGGGTCAAAATGCACCCCAACCCCAGTTTTTAAAACTACTTATAAAGTACAAACTATAGGCCTAGGCCTATCATAAAAGCTACTCAATTATATTTGAGTTAATTCATTTTTAACAGATTACTTTTTTCCCATCTGTTTTCAGAATGAACTCAAGTGAATGGTTCGTTGACGGCGTCTGCCATTAGCTGGAAAACAATAATCTTGCCCAGTATGCTGACAAATTCAGAGGTGGGAGATAAAGGGAAAATGGTGTCCTATAATTGTCCTCTATGTGGCAAGGAGTTATTTTCACTCATAAAACAGATACGTCACATTGGACTTTACCATGAAAGTGATGCCACATTTTTGTTAACATGTGGCTTGAATGGATGTGGGCAGGTCAGCAAATGCTTCAATTCTTACAGATCACATCTCTACAGAAAACATAGGGACCACCTAGTGGCAGATGATGAGTGTGACGACCAATTTGACAGTGCTGATGAGGATGATGAGACTGATGATGACCTGGCCCGGGCTAGAGTTCAAGAACAGTATGGCACACAGCACAGAGTAGAAGATCTATTCAAAGATCTCAAAAGAAATCTTTGTTTATTTATTTTAAAACTCAGAGAAAAGCATTGCATACCAGCTCTCGTCCACACTGACATCATTAACAATTTAAAGGTGTTTCTAAATGAGTTCACCACACATTTTTCAGAGGCATTGACTTACCATCTCAATCGCCACATAAATGTTGATGAAGACGCTGATCTGCGTGAGCTTTTATCTCAATTCCCACTGATTGAAAATTGCTTTGAGGAGGTGAACAGTGAGTGGATGTTACAGCAGTACTGCAAAGAAAACCTTGGCTACATCTCACCACTACAGCTTAAGATGAATGACCATATTCCCAATGCCCACCTCCAGTACATTCCCCTTTTACATCTGCTGCAGAAACTGGCAAAAAACGAGGACATTTGGGCAATGCTTAACTCTCCCTCCACTCAGAGACACGAGGATTTAATCAAAGACTACACTGATGGGGAACAGTGTACAACTCACCCACTTCTATGCAACAACAACAGCATTCGGCTACACTTTTACATAGATGAATATGAGATAGTGAACCCTCTATCAGCAAAGAGAGGAAAACACAAGCTCACTGCTGTGTATTTCAAATTGGGCAACATTCACCATCGCTACACATCAAAAGTTCAACACATTTATCTCTCCATCTTGGTGAAGCACAAACTGATTGCTAAAGATGCAAGCAATTACAACGATGTATTCAGGCCTCTCATCAATGATGTTAGGATCCTCGAGACAGAGGGAGTGATGTTGCAGTGCTGTGGAGAGTCAAAGCGATTTTTTGGCACTATTGCCACAATCTCAAGTGACAACCTATCAGCCCACGCCGTAGCAGGCTTTTCTAGAAACTTTAGTCATGGGCGCATCTGCCGATTTTGTATGGCGACTAGAGAGGAAATAACAACAAAGGTCATGGAGGAAGAATTTGTGATGAGAGATGAGAAAAACTATAAATACCACCTTAAAGCTGTAGTTGAAGAACCTGACAATGGATCGGTGTATGGTGTCATGCAACCATGTTGCTTTACCCATTTAAATCACACTCCTGCTGTGGTGACGCACCTCTTTCCTCCTGACATCATGCACGATATATATATGGTATGACTGTGATTCCAAAGTAGGCCTAAATTTCCCACCATATTCAGGATATTTCCCCATGACTGACAGAGATGTATGCACTTACTGTTCATAATTACATGCTAATATCACACAACTACAGCACTAAGGTGGTTGGATGGCCTACTTGAGTAGTCATAATATGCAAAAAGCCTTTTCCACCCACTGTGGACCAGCACTTTATGATATTATTGATTGACATTATTTGTTTACCTTTAATTAATTACCTTTCATCCTACAAAAAATATAAATCAATCAAAAATGTAGCCTATGTAGGAATCCATGTGTATTTGTCATGCTTTCACAGGCCATACAGAAGAGGAGGCAGTGTTTCCCTTCTCACTCACTCACTCACTCACACACACACACACACACACACACACACACACACACACACACACACACACACACACACACACACACACACACACACACACACACACACACACACACACACACACACACACACAAAATCACAAAATCACAAAAGCACAAGTAGGCCTAAAAAGTAATTTTATTGGACAGAAACAACGGAGTGAGGTATGAGGTTGGTGCATTTTAGATCAACATGAACAGGGTGATAACACTACAGTAGTGAACTACACAGTACACATGTGCACAGTAATCCAGGCACTCATCAGCAGTTTGTCGTGTGTGTGTGTGTGTGTGTGTGTGTGTGTGTGTGTGTGTGTGTGTGTGTGTGTGTGTGTGTGTGTGTGTGTGTGTGTGTGTGTGTGTCTGTGTGTGTGTCTGTGTGTGTGTCTGTGTGTGTGTGTGTGTGTTTTTGAGGGAATGTGTAAATTAATGTTTCAGTATGTTAGATTTGTATTAGATTGTGTGTAATGTTAGGGGTGTGTGTGTGTGTGTGTGTGTGTGTGTGTGTGCTTGTGTGTGTGTGCTTGTGTGCTTGTGTGTGTGTGTATGTGATTACTGTCAATGTCTTCTTTATATGTTTAGTTTAACTTCACATTGGAGAATATTTCAATTTTAAATTTCTGTGCCAACCCTTTTACATAGCTAACCCTGTTAGATAGCTGACAAGGAAGTACTTTTTTGAGTGATGACACTGTTAGCTACATTTGAATTGTAGTGTGAGGTAAAAAAAAAAAAAAGAATAAAGTGCCCAATGTCATACAATTAGCTAAAAAAAAGACTAGCAAAAAATACATTCTGCTCTCTGAGAAAGCATTACTTCGTTCGTGTCTTTTTGTGCAACCTAATACATATTATGAGGTAGTGTAAAATTCATACATAGCTTATATTGATAGAAGTGACAATCCCGGGTTCAGAAATAAAAGCCCTGCCATGACATTGATCTATCCATGTATATCTGAATCAGCTGTTCAGAACATCGTCAAGGCTAGATCAGCTACTGTATATGCAGTCACCAGAGCCAGAAGAGGGCAGGGTTTTTTCTTTCTGAACCCAAGATATACACATACGTAAATGTAAATATACTGATTGGTTTCCAATTGAACAATAAATGGGTGAACAAAATCCGGTAACACTTTACTTGACACCGGTGTCATAAGCATGTCATTACAATATCATGACACAGTCATAGATAAGTCATAAACATTATGTCCATGTCATAAACATGTTATGACTGTTGGCCTTAAGTGACACTCGGATATGGCAAAGCCATAATGTTTATGACACGTGCATAACACTTTTGTGACACTATTATGACACCTTAAATGACATGCTTATGACACCGGCGTCAAGTTAAGTGTTACCCAAAATCCTGCTCTATTTCATTGGTGAACTTGAAAGATGGCCAATTGAAATGATGTCTGTGTATCTAGGCATAGTCTCATGTACTAGCAATATCATTACATTATCATGTGATCATTAATACCTTTTCTGTCAATGAACTCCGACTATCTAACTATACCATTCAAATAAGCTAAATGTTAGTTGACATAATTTGAATAGTTGACACTTTTCAAAAACAAAAGCTACATTGTGCTAAAACAAAAATTCTATTATACTACAAAACACTCACAATCTAAAAATTCTTCATGAGGAAATACATTGACATGTGAAAAAAATTAGCAGCTAGTAAACAGCAAGTAATGTTATCAGTAACATTGTCCGCTGGCCTTTCACTATTCACTGGCCCTCCATGGCTGAAGTCACTGGCACTGCAGTCAGGGTTCAGAGAAAGAATCATGACGACATGCAGAACAAAAATTGGGTCACACAATTAGTCACAAATAGTATTCAAATATTGAGAGTAAAATCCCTTTCTGTTGATAACAAAACAGAGAGACCTACCTCATTCCAAGGTCTGTGTGAGGCCTGAAATGCACACAGTGACATACACATAAACACATCATTACATTGAAGACATTGAAGAAATGGTCAAAGGCAGCAAAATAGACAGGACAGCTAGATGTCTATGAGGCATCATGTAAATGTCAGTATCAGCCTCAAAATGAAAAAGGAAAATACAGCCTGGTTTAGAATTATGGGTGTTATGGACCTAAATACTGTAGATCAGTGTTATCTAAATGGCGGCGTCTGGGCCAGATCTGGCCTGGGCATGGCAAACATTTGGCTCGCCTTGACGTTGGAACAAATGAAAACATGCAGTATTTGTGTGCTATCTGCGGCCATGCAGTCGGGCAATTTGTTTGGCCCTCAGTCTTATTTGCACTGCATAATTTTGCCCTTGGGAGAAAATATTTGGAGACCATGCTGTAGATGAACTCCAGAGATCGTCTATAGAAGGGGTGACCTGCTTGTCTAGTGGCAAACGCCAGACTAAATCACAAGCAGAAACTTCACAGACTTGTGCATTGTCTCCAAGTGCTCGCAGTGACATCTAACTGGGCTGATTGATAATTGCCTTTGACCACATAGACTGGTTCTACCAGCTTGGGTAAACCATTGAGGAGGTGGAGTACCCCTGCTAATAATGTGATCTTTCTGGTGACAGTTGCTCCTGCGATTGACAGTATTCTGTCCAGTGAAAAGAAGTTGTATTACCAAGAGGTCTTAATAAACACTGTATTGGTTACCTGTATAGTAGTCATAGCAAGCCATTTGAATTTGAGAATCAATCGCACAGTCAAATAAATGCAACGAAAAGTGAATGAAATATTGACATAATAAACACAATCAACACTTTATAGTTGATAGTGCTGTAACCTTCATTCTGTTATTTTAAGATACAGAACCAACTGTTACAGAACTATAGCCAATAGCAATAGCATGAAACTTAAGTGGACAGATTTCTGGCCAGAAACACCAGCCTGTCAGTATGTTCTGGCTTCAAGGACGCTCTCAAAAGTAGGTCACTATTGCAACAATTAAATCACGATTAAAATCACGAGTTCGATTTCACTATTTTATCACGATTTTGATTATTTTTCGATTAATTGTGCATCCCTAACCTGTTGCATCTACACGCCTGGTTGTTGCACTGCTCATCATGTATCACTTTGAGCTCCTTTCCTGCTGGTTCAGGAAGGCACCCCCCCGCGATGCCATTATAATTACTTGGCGCTTCTTGTACCGTTGGGCTTGGTTCTAAATTGGTGTTTTATTGTTGTAGCCTGGGTATGCGAATCTCCACCTGCGCGATGGTCTGTAATGTGTGCCTCTCCTACGTTACATCTGAACGTGAGTATGAGCTTGTAACACCCCCCCCCCCCCCTTTCTCAGAATAGGTGTAAATGCCCATTTACATTGAAGTTATACTCTGTTTGTAGGCGCGCTGATGTAGCTGTGGGCCAAGTCATCTCCACGATTGTTGCTGCTTTGTTCCCGCTGGTCTCTCCTTGAACTGCGCGCAACGCACTGGTTCTGCAACAGAGCGGGTCGGTGGTCCATCGTTGTGGGCTAGCCACAACCGCAGTGTGTGACGCCTGCCTGTGACCGCGTTCAGTAAATGTGAGAAATACATGTGTGCGTGAGTGCTGAAGACTGAATGAGTGAGCGTCTTGTGAAATGTGAGAGCACGGCCTACTAGCCTCTACAACAGCAGCAACTCCTTGACTGCAAACTTAGTCAGTGGAATACATTTGCAGTTAACCATGTATTTTCTTTTATTTTGTTGGTGTTTGTGTGTTATTTATTTTAGTTCTTAGTCCTACACCTCCTGTTTGCGGTGCTCATCCATAGTGTGATTCACAATCTGCATGCTGCATGTATTTTTCCCTCATGAATGAGGCAACTGTACAGTTTGTAAACTGCATTTGTTGAACATTCCTCAGACGGGATATTGTTAATAATCTGTTTGCTGACTGCATATTTGCACCTGCCATGGGTTGGACATCCCAGTACTCAGACTTGTGTATATCGGTGTGTGTGTGGGCCTGTGCATGGGAATGAGCGAGCGAGTGTGTGTGTGTGTGTGTGTGTGTGTGTGTGTGTGTGTGTGTGTGTGTGTGTGTGTGTGTGTGTGTGTGATGGGGGAACATCCAACTGATTTTAATGTCTAAATGTGAATTGTCAATAAATATATTTTTGTTACGAATCCACGTCTACTCTTTTAAATGCAATAGGACTTGTGTGGGGATTAAACCTGCGGTTCTTGTGCAGTCCCTGGGCTGCAATTCCTAATATTCTCCCAGGGTGGCGTAGTCTTGTTTTGAAGTAAGAGAAACTTTGACAATTTAAAATGTAAAACTGCTCCTGGCCTTGCCACTCTGTTACATTTGCAATCATTCACATGTATAATCATGGTGAATTTCGTTCATGTCTAAAAGAAAGAGAATCTCACCATGCGTGGTGTCCTAGGTTGGTCCATCTAGCTGACCAACTAGACTAGACTACCAACCTCACACCTGCAAAGACCACATCAATCTTACAGACAGCAAAATAATTTAAAATGTTTAAATATGGACAAGCTATGGAGACTAATACAACAAATGAAAATGGAAAAGAAAAAATGGAAATTAAATAAAATAACAATATTCAAGAATAGCAACAAGAATGACACCATATAACACAATAAAAAGTCTCACCAAGATCGTTTGTCCTCTTCAGATATACTATACTATATAGTCCAGCTACACATGCCACTGCTACCATAATGACCCCTAATGTGGCCCCGACTATCAAACCCACATTGCTGGGTGGGCTCTCACATTTAGTGTCCTGTGAGCTTGATCCTTCTGCCAGGACTACCATACCCATGTCCTCACACCTGTAACGACCACAGCAGTTACTACACCTTATAGACGGAAACATTTTTTTCATGCACACATATACATTTTATCTGATTAAGAAGCTATGAAGACTTACAGTAAAAGTGTATGTGTTCACATATTTATGTGTATACTAGATAAGAAAAATTATCTTTCTTGGAACAATGTAAGCTACAAATCACTAGATAGGATACTGGATAAAACAACACCAGAGGAACACAATGAAAGTAGCCTAGCTTTATCTACACTGTTTAACACATTTAACCCCTTTCAGAGTTGTCTGTGATCAAAAAGATTGGTGCCTCTCTCTGTTATTAGGCTAAGTTGAATTTAGCTCAGCCTGCTTTTTTTCTCCATTTGGAAGTTTCTAGAAGTTGTAGTGTAGCGGAGCTTACCTCCCCCAAGAAATGTTGTGTTTCTTAGATGCAATTTCATGCATTTTAATGGTAAGGACCACTTTTTTTCTTTTTCATTGCAGACAACTCAGAAAGGGCCTACATTTGTTAAGTAGTGCACATATCCTTTAATGCTGCCACACACCCTCGTAGGTAATCAAATGGTCGAAAACACTTCCACTGTATTAGCTGGTCAGTATTTCTGTCTAAAATTTCTGTCTAAAATTGATATTAAGATTAACATATTGCTTGAAGAACACAACATACCTGTATTTTGTTTTGGGGACATAATATAAAAATAGCAACAACAGTAGCAACAACAGTAGAAAAAAAACTATTGATAATTAATGTGGAAAATCCCTCTTTGATGTTCTTACCGTGTGTGTGGCGTGCAGGTTGTGAATGTTCCATCTGAGTATGTGTTATTACCACAGTATTCACACACAGTGTCTGAAGAGGCTGAACCTGTAAGCATTGATTATGTAGCAGACATTAATGCTTATTAATTAGGCTTGTAAATACGAATTTTGTTTTAAATTCCGACTACACCACCAAGGGGAGATACGTCCCCTCTGGAAAATTAGTTACAGTAACTCATAGCAATAAAAGGTACACAGGTTCGTGCTGGACAATGTTTGTTTCTTTTATTAACACAAGGTTGTTGTTGTTTTTTTTTTTTAATGGGCATTTGTGAGACAAAGCATTTGGGAGACAAAGTCCTCAATGAAGCTCATAATATACACAATGAAAAGTGAATTCAGCATCAGTGTTGACAACGAAAATTCTTGTCTAATTGATAGATTGATTCAATGAAAAGTTTTTTAATACTCTCGTCTGGAACTTTTTTGAGGACTTTCACAGGCTTGTGTCAGATAACGGAAGTAATGTTGACGCAGCTTTAACAGCAGAGAATCTATTCAGCTTGTGTTGATAATGTAATGATTGTTTAAGTTATGCTTATGGGTAGGGTAGTTGGTTGTAGAGCGGGGAGGGACTAAGGAGCCGTTTCCACGTAGCAGGATATTTTTATATGTGAATATTTTTATATGTGGATATTTTTATATGTGGATATTTTTTTCCTCCTGATTACATTGGTTTTAGCCTTCAATTTCCACGTAGCAGATATTTAAAAATCCAGGTGCAGGAGAAAAAAATAGCAGGAGAAAAAAATATCCTGTTTAGGGGTCTGAAACGCATTTGTTACAATGGAGGATTTTTTTTATCCACATGTTGCGTTTACACCTAGCAGGAGAAAAAAATACCCTGCTAAAAAAAATATCCTGCTACGTGGAAACAGCACCTAAGGATAGCAGTGGGTGACTTAATGGTCTACACCTGTGGGCTAATTGGAACGCGCTGTGGCGCATTACAGGTGATGGTGGCGTTTGGGAGTGGAAGGAGAGAAATAGAAGGGAGAAGCACACGGTAGGGTAGCTGGGAAGGAGCCGAACGCTTTCCACGTCGAGTTGCACTCGCGGTTGGGGGGTGGTTGCCGTTCGTAGTCGCTTAGGACTACCGACGGCGAAGACAGACAGCGGGCAATGTCATTGTATGTGTTACAATGACAATAAAAATAAACAAATAAATTATATAGGCCTACATGATAATGCATGGTTTTGATTGGTCTTTGTGTGTTTGTGGTTTAATGTCTATGTATCTTTGTTATTGTGTGACTAAGATTATTGTGTATTTTCTGACCTGGCTGTTTAATGTATTGTCCCGGTAAGCACTTTGTGTGTTCCGCAGCTCCTTTGCAGCCATCTCTGTATGGTTCAACACAGTAGTGTCCTTCCAGAGGCTCACAGAGTGTGTCTGAGGTGGGGTGCAGTTCCTCTTCACTCTTAATTCTGCACCTTAGGTGAACATCAAACAATGGTCAAAGTTATTCAAGATTCAAGAGATTCAAGATTCAAGAGATTCAAGGAGTTTATTGTCATTGTCAATGAAGTCAACGAAATTGTGGGTGGAGCAACAACACTGCGTAGTTTGAAGTAGGCCTATAGAAGTAACCAAAAAGAAGTCAAATAAAGTCTAAATTCATGAAGTATATCATGAAGTATAAAAAATTAAAGTGAATAATAGTAATAATATGAGTAATAATAAATTAATCAAGTAAATCAAACAGTTAAAAAAAATCTCTATTAACACATGTAAAGATATAAATGAATATAAATACTACATACTAAAGATCTTTCAAAGCCAAATGAGAGTTTAACTTACTGGAGTTACAAACTCTGCATGACCAGCATGCCTCCAGTCCATTTGGTCGATCAGTGAAGGTCAATGATGAACATGGAGTACATGTAGTCGACGTATATTCTGTGCAGTGTCTCCATACATAATAACCTTTTGGAAGTTAATAGATGAAAATGTAAGGACGTGGAGCTGTGATTCAATCAGAAAGACGAAAAACTCTTTTCTTTTTAACACTTTCTATGAGGACCATGTCTAAAGTGCATTATGCGAGCATTTATAACAGCTTATAATGCGTATCATAGTTAGTCACAGTTCATTATGACTTCACCCATGATGCATTACATCAACAGTTATGAATAACTATAAATCTTACTTATAATGCTTTATAAATCCAAGGATGGTTTGGGTGCACGTGACTAGTTATAAACTACATGCTGACTGCTAAGGCTTATAGGCCTAGCCTGGTATATGTATTTGTACCGAACCGTCATGGTAGGCCTACGGGAGTCACAGTATGAAACACGCTTTGTCACGGAGAATGCACAAGGCATGAAATAGTAATTTGATATTATAAGGGATGCACAACTGTTGTGGCGTGTGAGAGCAGTCATATACATGACTAAAAAAATCACATCAGATAGCAGTGCAACATCTTACCAGCACCACACATGGGGCAGCATTCCTCTCCTACGTAATACTCAGCTCTGCCACAAGGAGATGAGACCTCGGATAACATCAAGAGGAGGACCAGGACTTTAATCAGCAACGTTCCCATGATTCCATCCCCAACATTGATATTGACTATACCATACCATCGGGGTTCCTGTAAGCAAAATGCACATTTCTTTAGTATAGTAGTGTGTTCTTAATCTCTCTCTGTGTGTGTGTGTGTGTGTGTGTGTGTGTGTGTGTGTGTGTGTGTGTGTGTGTGTGTGTGTGTGTGTGTGTGTGTGTGTCTGTGCCCTTTGCACAAACCTTACAAATATTTAGCTGAAATATAGGCGTATGATGACATCAAGACATTCAATGAAGACATGAAGACATTCAATATTATGTCAACAGCTATGCATAAACAACTAGAAATGCATTCTCACAGAAAATGCTGGAAGCGGGGCAGCCTTTTGGGGCAGAGATGAAACAAAGTACTATTGAGAAAACAAAGCTAAAAGAAATCTTGGAAAAACTCCATCCACCCAGTCAGAAGTTATGGGCCAAACAATTCAGCCATCTTGGATTCAGCCATCTTGAAAGTGTTGTAGCTCTGCGTTTTGGGGATATACTAAATGACATACATGGTATTTTAAGTTGGCTAAGGAACACTGCATATGATATAATTTTGAAAATCAACATGGCTTCGAGCGAGATTAGAACTCACAACCTCCATATCTGTAATCCAACCCCTTTGCCATTGATATTAAATGACATACAATACATGATATTTGAAGTTGGCTAAGGAACACTGCATATGATATCATTTTGAAAATCAACATGGCTTCGACTGGGGTTCGAACCTCCAACCCCCATATCCCTAATTCAGCACATTTGCCATTCATACTAAATGACATACATGGCATTTTAAATTGGCCAAGGAACACTGCATATGATATAATTTTGAAAATCAACATGGCTTTGACTGGGATTCGAACCCCCAACCTCCATATCTGTAATCCAGCACATTTGCCATGCATACTAAATGATATACATGGCATTTTAAGTCGGCCAAGGAACGCTGCATATGATATAATTTAGAAAATCAACATGGCTTCGGGTGGGATTCGAACCCTCAACCTCCATATCTCTAATGCAGCAGCATGCATTACCACTAAGCCAAGCAGCTAATTGTCATGCATAGTCCAGCAAGACTATATTAGATTGCATTGCAGAGCTGAACAATAGACTTCTAGAATGGTTGCTCGCACCTGCTCGTTAAGAATAGAATCTTGAGACAGTGACAGTTGAAATGGAACCCTTCACTGGCTGCACCTGTTGTGATTGACTGAAAGACAGTTAGTATTGAGCTCTAAACTGGGGAGAAAATGAGAATGAGTTTTTTGTCTTTACAACATCGTTGTAAAAAAAACTAAAAGGAGTTGGCACGTGTCCTTTTCACAGATCAGAGTCATGCTTGTGATCTCTCTAACAGTCTTTGAATGAAGTTTATAGGTTACATTTTTCAGGCACAAATGGACCTCCGTGTGGGACATGCGCTGATCTCTTGAAAAATGCACTTTTCGAAAGACTGGGATTCTCCATAGACCCAGGCCTGTTTTTTTTACAAACCTGCCATTTAAAAAGTATTGGGAGTTGGGAGATGAAACTTTGACAATTTGGAGACATCCCATAGAGCTCGCTAACAACGCGTCAACTAAACTTCTAGGTGAAAGTGTTGATGTTTTATGACCGAAAAAAAGCCTCCTACACTCTAATCTCTAGAGTGGCGGAACTGTCGTTCATGAAGGTTCCACCATGGTTTTGAATGGGGACCCAGGCTTTCACTAAATCGCCAAAAACGGGAAAACAACAAGAGACACGGAGAAGCCTATAACTGTACGCGATCTCCAAGCCGAGCCGGTCGTTTTAGTGTTTGAACGGTGTCTCTATCTCGAAAGGCCTAGGAGGAGATCCATTTTCTATTTTTACTGCCCCTGCACAAGACCAATAATAAGAAACAGGACTTAGGTGCTGTTCATACATACCCGGGTATTTTGGTATACGCAGACCTTCGAACGTTCGTTTGTAAAAAAAAAATTGCGTGCACACAGCTTCGTTTTTTTAACAAACAAAACAAGAACCCACGATATTGATCAACATAAATCACTGACTTGAGTGTCATTGACATAAATACACCATCAAGAGTTGTTATACTACGCCAAGCCTGACGGTGGCGGTGTTACAATAATTGTTCCACACAAGCCAATCAGAAGGAATACCAGCTGAGCCGCTCACAACAAAAACTTTTCGTGAAGTAATCATGGCGCCGGGCTCGTTTGTATGGACGGACAACGAAACTGAGTTGCTTCTTAACGTGGCGTTGGAGTATAAAACTAGAAAAGCATTGGAAAATGTGGACTGGGAATCCTGTAAGTCCAAATATGCGGACATGCTCTCTTCATATTTAGAGAAGTACCCGCGGGAATCATCTGAGGCGTTCCCTCATCCTCTCGGGGACATAACCCAAGGATCTCTCACAACGAAAATGAAGGCGATCCGAGGTAAATACAAAAACGCCATTGACACCGGACGCCGAAGTGGGCATGGTAGAGTCGTGTTTTTGTACATGGAGCTGTGTGAACAGATTTGGGGAGGGTCGCCCTCTGAGAAAACCATCACAGGCAGCCTCGAAACTCATGAGGTGGATGCTGCTGCTGCCGCCGCCTCCTCCTCTTCGTCGTCCCCCTTGGTATCCATTGAGGAAGCAGAGGCTTCAGAACTAGATGATGTTGACGTGACTGACTTGGGCACTCCCTCTGTGAGACAGAGACGAGAACAACTCGAGGTATGCTGCTATTGCGTTTGGTGTGTAACTGTGCTGTACTATTACACACACACACACACACACACACACACACACACACACACACACACACACTGTAGCCTAATAGTGTAATTGTCTGAGTAAAGTAATTTAAAGTACACAGTATTTTGTGGGTATTGGTAAGTCTTTCAACATGGCACAAGTGAATATGGCATGAGATGCATTCGCAATCTGTCAGATTTTGAGTGTATTTGCAAAGACAAGTGGACAAATATTGTCACATCCATGTCTGCCACGCTAATAGACTCTTAAGGTTATACACAGGGCAACTTTTTGAGCAACATTGCCAGACAACATCATACATTTTCTAATGGAAGGGTTAAAAAAGGTTGTCTGCTGCTAATGCAAGTTCTCTTGATGTGACAAACAGTTTAAACAACATGATATTGTGTCGTTGCCCTGATACCTTTACCCAAAAAAGACCAGGTTAATATACGTTTTTTTTTTCATTTTCTGTTTTCTTTCCTGTTAAAGTGTTGAGTTTGTTTTTCAATTGCATCGTGCAGGATAATAGTTTAGATTTTAGTGTGAAAAGTTGTGAGATTAGTTGACTTTCTTTCTTCATTTTTTTTACTCAACAAAAACATGAAATCCTTATCTTTGTGTTTTCTGTACAGGCTAAACTGAGAGGGCATAGGCATGACCATCTTAAGAGGAAGCTGCCGGCCGCAGCCCAGAATGCTGCTGAGGATCGTATCTTGAAGAAAAGGCTTGTGGACCTCATTGAAACATCGGAAAACAGGGCTGCTGAGAGCATGTCGAAGATGACTGATTCACTGGACAAACTAACAACCACAATAACAGATGGCTTTGCGTTATTACAACATCTTGTGCAGCCATTACCACCTCGAGCACCACATTATGGTTTCCCGTTTCAAGGGCAGGCCTATGTTCACACACCGCCACCACCACCACCACCACAACCACCACACATACACCACACATACACACCACCACAACCACCACACAAACTAGTGCCACTCCGCACAATTAACATAAATGATCTGGTAGACACGCATGGAGAAGGTAGGGAGGATGTGAGTTTTTACGATTAGGCTTTGCTCATTGCTCACATCATTGAGCCCTTTCACTTTACACTTCTTACATAAGCAAGTTTCTGTTTTTACTGTACACACAACGGTTCAGATACACACCCTGGCCAACAGGCCACACTTAATGTTGTTAGATAACTTAGCCTTAGATGTCTCTTAATATGTTACACTTTTTACTGATTGCACTGCTTCCCTTTCACTTTACACTTGTTATTCATGATGTAATTTTGTATCTTCTTAACTTAAGCAAGTTTCTGTGTTTACTGTACACACCCTGGCCAACAGGCCACACACTTAATGTTGTTAAGACAGCCTTAGATGTCAATTAATATGTTAAACTTTTTACTGATTGCACTGCTTCCCTTTCACTTTACACTTGTTATTCATGATGTAATTTTGTATCTTCTTAACTTAAGCAAGTTTCTGTGTTTACTGTACACACCCTGGCCAACAGGCCACACACTTAATGTTGTTAAGACAGCCTTAGATGTCAATTAATATGTTAAACTTTTTACTGATTGCACTGTTACACTTTTTATTCAGCAATACAACTTTTGGTGGAAATTAGTTTGCCTGTGGTCCTTCCTTTACAAAATTGTCATACAAAAATGAAAGTGCTATACTCAGAATATATCATTCTTTAATGTCATGAATCCAAAACACTTTAGGTATATTTACACTTTGCAATATCAATACATTACAGTAGGCTACATCCCTGTGAATAATAATTGTGAACAACAATACAACGTGAAGAACAAAAAATAGACTGTCATACAACACAAAGGAGCAGTTTTACAAATAACAAAGGCATTTAAACTCTTCAAGGGTCAAGAAACTTTGTCAGTACTCTCCTGATCCTCTTCGCTTCAGCTGTCATCCCATCTGTGGCCAGTGGAAGGTCATCATCAGGTTGGGTGTTGCGGTCGTGTTGAATAGCTTCTGTAACACTGACGGCATCCACTGAGTCATTCATTGCCTCGCAGTAGTTATGCAGGACAAAGCAAGCATATATGACAGATGGAAGGTCATTAAGATTGATGTCCATTGGACGTTTTAGGGCTCCAAACCGGGCTTTCAGCCTTCCAAAGGCGCATTCTATCACCATCCGTGCACGGCACAATGAAAGTCCAAAGTACTGCTCCTGAGAATTGCTCCCACCATTCACATACTCTTTCATTAAGTGGGGGAGTAGAGGGTATGCCGGATCTCCAAGCAGATAGACCGGTATAGCCCCTTCGTCTTCCACTATCTGCTTTGGAGACGGTGGTATTTCGCCAACACTCAAAAGTTCATTCAGAGCAGAATTAGTAAAAATGCGTGAATCATGGACGCTACCTGGCCACTTAACTACTACATCAATGAAACAGTACTTGTAGTCACAGGTGGCTTGTACGTTTAAGCTATATTTCCCTTTCCTGTTGATGTAATCCGTGGAATGGGCTGATGGCTGTTTGATTTCAATATGAGTGCCATCCACTGCCCCAAGACATTGAGGGAGTACGTGCGCCTCCTCGAACTTCTGTACGAGTTGCTGCACAGTCTGCTCCGATGTGGGCAGCTTCATAAACGTGGGTCCAATGTGGATGGTAATAGCTCGACACACTTGTCTCACGATGACAGACACCGTTGACCGCGCAAGGCCGAACGCATTCGCAGTCTTCCGCAGTCTGCCCTCGTCAGAAAGATAGTATAAGGTACAGGCAACTTTTTTCGCAACGTCAACTGAAGCGCGCATGTGAGTATTCTGACCCTGGATGTGCGGGCGTAGCATTTCGGCTAGTGAAAGGAGTGAGGATTGGGACATCCTGAAGTTCTCCCTCCACTCCTCTGGGACGACAAGGCCACTTACAAAATTGTCCCACCAGAGAGCTGTACGTCCAGGTCTGATCCAGAATCGCCGCCGCTGGCGATGGATGTAAGGTCGGGCGCCTTCTGTCAGAAGAAGCTCCATAATTGCTGCCCTCCGAGCCCTAATACGCCTCTGCTGGTCAATACATTGTGCCAGTTTTATTTGTAAAAGCACACACGCAAGTATAGCCCTTAAAAGCAGAAAGGTTGCAGCTACTTGTACTTCCATGTTGGACGATACAATGTAATGCAATAATGTAGCCTATTGTTGACAAGCAAACGGTTGCTATGGTGATAGGCCTACATATACGGGTACTCCATAGGGTCATAAATCATATCATATTTTGTATCAAATGAAAATGAGCATAGCCTACATGGCAAATTATGAACAAGGTGAGCAATGGCTGATGCGTCTTTTGCCGCGGATATTGCCTACAACTCCGTTTTTGTCCGTTCATACACAAACGCTACGCTGAGTTTTTAAAAAATCTCCACTTTTGCCGGAGTTTTTTTGGAGCTTCGTTTATCGAGGGAAAACCTTCGTTTGTTTGTGAACGAAAGGCACAAACTAGGGATGGCACAAACCGCACCGAAAACCGAAACCGTACAATTCACACACATACCGAACCGAACCGTGCAATCCATCGCAAACCGCAATTCATGTACTGCCCAGAAAAATATGTAAAACAGAGATTCTAGGAGTATCTTATCCAGTCTCTCTGATTAAAACAATGATGACACAATTAAAATCACACCATTTTCACATTATAAGCCAATACAAACCATATCGAGCAATCTGCGTTAGTTCTGGCAGACCACATTGAGGCAGTCGGTTCATATGGAAAATAGGGAGGCGGAGCACTCGGAGGGTCACAGGCAGCCTCAAAATGAATGGCAGTGAACGAGGAGCCCGCGTATTGAAGGATAAAACTCGCTGTTTTGAACTAATAATCGTCCGGGGAAACTTCCTTCAAAGTTCACAGCCTGCCTCGTGAATTCAGGGAAATGACAAAAAAGTGGGATAATCATACGTACATCCAGATGACCACGAGCACTTGTAGAATCCACAGTCCCCCCCTATCAGCTCAGATTGACAGCTGTCAGAAAGCACCCAGCGAGCGGGGCATTCGGAGGGTACACTATTCACAGCCTTCTCGCTATTTAACCCATGCCTGCAGTTAGGGGCGCTGTCGAGACGGGACCGCAGCCTATTCATTCTGAATGTAGTCTGCAGTCCTCCGTTGGCGCCCCTACAGTGCAGTACCTGGCGAGTGGAACCTCTCGTAATAGAACTTCTCCGAGAGCGTCTTGACAGCTGTCACACTGACCTGATGGGGGGGGGACTGTGGATTCTACAAGTGCTCGTGGTCATCTGGATGTACGTATGCTTGTCCCACTTTTTTGTCATTTCCCTGAATTCACGAGGCAGGCGGTGAGCTTTGAAGGAAGTTTCCCCGGACGATTACAAGTTCAAAACAGCGAGTTTTATCCTTCAATACGGTGGCTTCTCGTTCACTGCCATTCATTTTGAAGCTGCCTGTGACCCTCCGAGTGCTCCGCCTCCCTATTTTGCATATGAACCGACTGCCTCAATAGTCAACGCGCCCTTTTGCCTATTGGCTGACGCCGACCCAACCCATACAACTCTCCACTAATCAGCTGCGCTTTGGTTAATCAGCTGCAGCTCGCAATTGGATGCTGACATATGCCGCGCTTTATTTAAACTACCAAATTTGTTTTCCTGTCATTGCTTTTTGCTGCTTGTTTTGCTCCCACCACCTCCCCTGCTCCACCAGACTAATCGTTGTCAAACAATGTCATGTTGTTGTTGCTTGCTCTGTTCTAGGGGGTATTTTGCCTTTCCAGCTAAATGGAAGGCACACCACCTGAGGATGCTGCTGTTCCCTGTATTGGCTTCCATGGAGCTCATGGAGAAGCCGGGGAACTTCCTCCGAACAGAGCCATACCCCCAAACACAAATGTATGCATTCAGAAATAAAGCTTCTGAAATGTATCTCTGTTTCCCGTCTCATTTTTGACTAGAGTGGTTCTGACAGAAATGTAGGATATTTAGTGATAAGCCCGATTCTATTAGCCAGTGCACCATTTATCATGAACTAAGAAAAAAAGAACCGTAGAGAACCGAAAACCGTGACCTTGACACCGCAATATGAACCGAACCATGAATTTTGTGAACCGTTCCACCCCTAGCACAAACGAAGGGGAATGTCTGCGTAGGCCTATACCAAAATACCCGGGTATGTATGAACAGCACCTTAGAGATGACTAGAATCGGGCCTTGCTCTGCAAGGGCCATGCTCTGCAAGCCCGCTTAATAATATTTGTCAGTTTCTATAACAATTCTACAACTGCTCTGGAGGTCATTTATTTTTGGAAAATCAGATTTGGAATGGTAGAGCCATTGCATCTGCTTCTCCAACACCATCCTTTTCACCAGATGATTGGTGTTTTGTGTTGTTCTCCTCTGCTTTAATTTCTGTGTTTGCTGAGTATTTTTATAGGGTCATTTACTAGAAATCACAGCCATAAATTTATTTCATGAGGTCCTATTACGGAAACCATAGACAGTGTTGCGTCTTTGTGGAGATGTACCCGACGTTCATTCTTTGCTGAAAAGACCAGAAACAAAACCCCATTGATAATGAATGGGGTTCTCTTTCATTTGAATCGTTTTGTCATTACTACTGGGAGTAAGCTCTCAGCTGTACGATTTTACGAAAACCCTTTTCAATCACACCAGAGGACGAATGAGCCGTGACGTGGGTGGCACGTCCACTTTGTCAAAACCATGTTTTGCGCGCAAATCCTCACGTTTTGCTCTCTTCGTCTGGCGACTTGACCGTCTGGGTTTAACTGTCCACAAGAAGTGCCTGAAGTAGGCTACATTCGGCGGGCGCCCAGCAGGGCCGGTTCTGGCGAGTTTGAGTTCTGGCGCTCCCCCCCGCCTTACCTTTGAAAGAAAAAAAAAATCTTTCTTATACCTTACAGAACACAAGAGTAATATCCGTAGTAAGCTTAACTAAATAGCATCAAGAACAATAACCGTTTTGCATCAAATGGATTTCTGGTTCTTTTTGACAGGCGACCAACACATCAGATTGAGTCGCATGAAAGTAGCTTTACTGTGTGGTGTGTTGGATGTGATGGTGGTGGGGCCCCCAACCCCAGATGAGAGGGAGGTTATCAATGTGTTTGAATTGTAATATGAAATTGAAATGCCAGGAGAGTGATACAGTACATTTGCATGTAAAATGCATGTGTAGACAATAGGCCTACCAAGGAGGTCTGCATTGATAGCCTATCTACACTACCTACAGCATCACAAAGCATGGCAGCATAACAATTTTAATAAGCTACACATTTGTGCTGTCTATGATTCCAAACCAATTTCATTTCTGGACTGGAAATAGTGGTGCATTTGTGAGGAGAATGAGAAGGGGGCTGTCTATGTGTTTGAACTGGAGACAGGGTGAGAGAAAGGGAGAAGAGCTGTCACGCTATTGAATTTCATAATATACAAAATTAGCCTCACTTGTCTGCAATACTACATCACTCCGCATGAAAACATGCTGTGCATGGTTCTGTTACATGATTCATGTAGGCCCTAGGCTATGTCATTCTGGTCTGGAAACAATGTTTTTTAAGCTTACAACAAGCAGGTAATTCATGTGGATGGAAGGAGATATGGCAGCTAAAATTGTTTTAAACATTCCACCAGTCTTACTTTACATTGCTTGTCAACCTAAGCAAGTATTATCAGGTGGGTGTTAGTGAGTAGTGAGTAGGCTACTAACAGCTACTTTACTGGATTTCATTGCTTGGCATACTTGGCTAATGTTAGCATGCTAACTAGCGATTTCTCAGATCAAAAACAAAGCTCTTTTTCTCTCTAATTCCAAATAGTAACCTCACAACTATTAGGCTTTCCATAATCACAAACGGTTGCTGATTAAATCACATAGTTCCAAAACACCCTCTGCAACTCCTGCATCATGCAATGAGTGGTTTAATGAGAACATAACAATTCTCCATCCAGCAGAGCACTGCTGTTTGCGCTTGCCCTCTCTGTCTCTGGAGTGAATCTCCAAATTCAAAATAGCTCGCACGGTGTCACTCGTCCCACCCCCTTTCTCAGAACTGTCTGTTTATTGGTTCACAGACTTCCCTGAGACAGTTGGAAGCGATATTACTATTGGCTGAGGGGCGCTTTGCCGTGAGGAGCGCTTTCGCCACGCTTTGTTGATTGCGACTTCATAAAAAAACCTTCATATCGCAAAATTATGCATCGGAGAGCGCCATTTCTGCGCTCCTTCTTCACATGGCGCTCTAGGCGACCGCCTAGTCGGCCTATGCTTAAAACCGGCCCTGGCGCCCAGTCTCGACAAAAGACCAATCTCGACTGTTACCCTGACTGAGCATAATTATGGCATCCCATTCAAAGAATTTGAGGACTGTTTTATCTGAAACCGCTCAGTCACTGACTAGCGGCTAGTCCCGCTAGTTACCGTTAGCATGTCGTCTAAATCGTCTAGCTCCATGATGGCTACTGCTTCATTTCGGCAAAGAAGAGGAAAGGACTGCGACTACTCCAATGGTTGCGGGTTCACTATCTCCTGTCGCTGTGTCAGTGGATAAGGTCTTGACATACCTAACTGCCTTGTGGGAATTGGGGTAACTGTCAAGGCTAGCTCCTTTCGTGTGACTGAACTTAGATTATCCTGCTTCGGCACCTTGCTAAGTCTTAGTTTGCGGCCAATTTTGCTGGCACGAAGGCTTTGTCACACGGTCCGAGTTATTTTGCTCTTGCAGAATTGTTAATAGTCTTCCTCACAGCAGCTTTCCTGCCATTATGAAGCTGTTAGCTATTCTTGAGAGCGGGGGGCAATACCGCCATTCCGAAAGTATTTGATTGTCATTCTGAACCATTCTGAGTCATTTGAACATTGTTGCAAGTACTTAAAGGTGCGTGAACAACATTCTAATTCAATTGACATTTACAACAATGTTGCTACATGAGCAGAAGTGGAGAGTGTATTATTACAGTTCAGTTAATCAATTACAGGATTAGTGTATAATTTAGGGTCTAATTTTGTCACGGTCCAAATGCCCTTACTATACAGTAGGGGCTGAAAACAGTTCCTGCAAGCTGAAAAAATGGTTCCTGCAGTATATAGTCAATGTCGGAATGGCGGTATGTCGGAATGGCGGTATGTAACCCGCGAGAGCTACATAGCTTGGCGCTTTATCCAGTGTCCCGGCTAGCTCTGACCATTGTTACCTCACTTGCATTTTACATCACTGTAATGGTCCTCTTGACATTTTGCACAGAAATTACTGTCTTAAGCCGGGTTTATACTGTAGGGCTGGGCAATATGACGATATATATCGTTATCGTGATATAAAAGTGTATATCGTGACCTTTCTCCTATATCGCTTATATTCTGATAGTAATTGTATCAATTTTATACAATTGAATATCATTTAATTACATTTCATGTTGTCACAATACACACTATAAGTTTATGTAACTGTAAAAATAAGAATAAAAATATCCATTTTAAAGAAAGGTTGTTTGCGACATGAAATGATAAACAGCAAATAAAGAGAATAACTGAAAACGTATGTAATTGTGCTATATCGTGATATATATCGTTATCGTGATATAAAGTAGCCTAATCCATATCGTGATATTGTTTTTTTTCCATATCGCTCAGCCCTATTACACTGTGCGACTTTTTGCCCGATTATGCCACGATTTGGCACTCGCACAACTTTTTGGGAGTCAGGCCGATGTCTTGCTCAATCATAGGTCAATTGTGAGTCTTGCATCGTGTAGTGTAGGCCTACATTGGGTAACGACAAGCGATTTCACCTCACGATCGCGCAATCGTAGGGTCGCAAGAAAATCAGAACTAGAAATCCTGGTCATGCCTCGTGAGTAAATCGCACAGTTAAAGCAGTGCTACGACCCGATTTGACACCTCTCATGCAATGTTCACTCTAATTTTTTCGGTGCCTGAGCAAATGCACTACATCACTGAGCAGAGTCAATGACCTCAGTGAGCGGGTCGAACACTCTTACCACACTCTTACCACCGTTACTGTTTATTATTCCTTCATGCTGTTGTGTTGATTTCGTTCACACTTGTAGTCCTGGCTTTACCGATGCAGGAATTGTGATTAGTTTGGTCGTTACGGTGGAAACGGTTGAATAATTTTGGTCCTAAAGCGAAACAGGGAATCGGCCAGGGCGAGTTTTTAGCCAGAATGTCGTCGTGAAATTGAAGTTCCATGCTGCCGTTACGACACCCTTCATTACAATGCTGTTTATGGCCGTTTGACTCGGTTTTAAATGTCATCACCGTTTCAAATTGTAAGCATACAAACTCCGTATCATGTCGATATCCATTCTTGACTTAAACAGTGGATACATAATTAACTATCATCACTTATAAGTAGGCGGGCGAAATTGGGGGACGGGCGGAATTAGACGACTTGGCTATAGGATGTTCGGCTTTTTTCGCACACCTCGGCTGGCAGGTGCGTTGGAGATGGCACCATGGGTCACTCAGCAATAACTTAAAGAAACTCCCGCACACTGACCATTTCGCTGTTCTTTCTTTAATAAAACAACGTTTCGGTACTAGACCTTCATACTAGACCTTCATCGTTGATAGTAGATGAACGTTAAATGAGGTGTTGATTAACACTATGAAGTAGGCTAGTCACATCACAATGGGACATTCCATCCTGCCGTGGTATCCATCATTTGCATTGACGTCACAATATTACGCAATAGATAACACACTCTAACAGCCCGACGGCGCAGCTGTTCGCTTCGCCAAGTCCATTTTCCCTTGATATCGGGACACCTCGAAGGCCACTATTCCGCTTATCATCCGGTTACCAGCATTTAAGTATTAATTTATTAATATGTTGATCTAAGGCTTCGTGAGAAAGTAGATTAGGCCTAACCACTGCGCTTGGTACGTTGCTATGGGCACCACTTCCTAATCTAGTGAGACGCGCCTCTATCTGTGACTTGACAACCAAATGCTATAGAATTGACGACTGGGTTTTTGACTTGACAACCAGATGCGCCAGAATTAGTAACGGGGTCTTGACTAGACAACCAGATGCGATAGAACTAACGACGTGGTCTTGACTAGATAGAATTAGTAACGGCACTTCGCCAGTAAGTTAGAAAAGAAGCAACTTGGACGCCCGCACGCCCGCATGACATCATAGGTGTCCTGCTACCGGGGAATAAAGGACACCTGCTCATTGAATCAGAAGACTTTCCGTCTGCTCACCGGGTGATAAATGTTTCTATATTTTATGTGATTTATATTTTACTAAAATAGATAGCCTGATCAGGGACTGGGGTTGCAAATTAACCATCTGGCTATAAACCTTTTAATGTGTTCAGATCTAAGCTTAGCCCTAGCCTACATGTTGCGTCATTGCCTTGCCATGTCATGTTAAGAAAACGCTACACAACGTGAGAGGGACAGGAGCATAGAGGAAGAACATTAGACTAGAGGGGACACGTCAATTTGCGACACCACATACACATGCAGCCTCCCATCTTGTGTAGGTTGTGTGGGCACCTTCTGTCAATACAAATCAATGGAGAGCATGCCCACCTCTGTCAAAAAAGGGATTAAAGTAGGCCTAGGCCTAACACATTAATGTTACAAAGGCCAGATTTGAAATGTCAGGTTAGATATCTGCTTATATCATATGAGTTCATAAAATACATTGAAAAATCAAATTATGTGAATTGTGTAGATATTTAGCAACACACTTTAATTATTGTCCTTATATAGTGTGTTGATTGACATTTTCACATTATTAAGCCATTTTTGACAGAGGTGACCCTCCTTCTCAATTCATTTATTTACATTTCTCAGGTCTACCTCCAAAAAAATGGCTACCATGGATTTCCATGAATAGGGGGGCGGGGTCACCTCTCTAGTGTAATGTTCTACCTCTATGGACAGGAGATAAGGCCATGGTACGCCATTTTTGGTTCAATTTGAACAACATGTTGACACGCAGTGTCCGCCATCTTGACAGTCTTAAGCCTTATTCGGACGATACTAGTTTAATGTATGGACATGGGGAAATGTGATTTCATCTCTGAACACCGGTAATAAAAATGGTTGATTCAGATTCAGTAAATAAACAAAAAGTGGGAGGAGTAAATCATCACACACCATTGTGACAGTCTTGCCGTCACATCTCAACAATATATACTTGCTTTTTTAGCATATTATTTCGATTGCATGAAGGCATTTGGTACCGTGGAATAATTTTAACAATTGCCTGCTTGTTTACTAACACATCAGAATCTATTGGAATGTGTCTATATGCGTTTGACTATCCTTCCTGATTTTGACAACGACTTCAAGGCTGTAATGTTTACACACCCGGAGAGATTAGATATAATGTGCACTTCATGCGCTTAACCAGACATCTTTACATAGGATCGCATTCGGACATGAAAGTATTACAGAGGATATTTTTTCCAGACCATTTCACAGGTGGTAAACCTCTCGGCGAAGTGTACCAACACACTCTGCTATGTTTAGGCTACTGACATGGCACGTTAGGACTGGACATAATTTCCCGGTTACTGTATTACTTTACCCCAGGTACCCTCATTAAACTAGTCCCGTCCGAATAGGGATTTAGAGAATTGAGAACATCCTCTAACACAGGATGGTACCACGGTAAAAAAAATAATTACCTAAAAAATAATACCGCTACATATAAATATGTTACTGATTTGTTTCTGCAGGGGATCATTGGTGATTTGGATTTCCTTTTTTAAGTAGGCCTACATATAAGGGAGAAGCAGGAATCAGACGTCACCGTCAAAAGACATGTAGGCCTAATCCTCCAACCAGAATATATTTAGTTTGTTAAGGTAACTATTTTGACCATATAACAAACATCACACAGCAAAGAATTACAGCATGCACCCTTGTGAATAAATCCATATCTATTTCAAAGGATGGGGAAAAAGATAATTAAACGCATCCTACCTTAAGTTGGAAAACACACTCTATCTCATGTGGCTGCTGCCTATTTCAGAGTGAACTTTGAATCCTGCAGTTAAGTATTACCTGTACAGGACACCCTTAACCCAGTAAGACACAGCCCCTGTCATAAATTAGCTGTTACCATGGAAATGACCCAGGTTCAATGTGTTACTGAAGGCCCTGTGTACTGTCATAGTACTATAGCTATAGCAATAGTATTTGTATAGCACATTATCATACATAAGTGTCATTCTTTTTAACCCTATCCAGACTGGGGGGGGGGCTAAAAGTGCCCGCACCAACTTTGATGTCGTATAATTCCTTAACGACTTGATCTATGACTACGAAACTTGGTGACTTTTCCTAAAATTTAGTTGGCTACAGTTTAGTACCAAAAGATTATGTTTATCATTTTTGCCGTTGCCATGGCAACGGTTTTCTGACAGGTATGTCTGACCAAAAATCACTGATCTAAGTCTCATTATTGTTCCTTTTTCATATTTTTTTTGTTATTTCCATTAGCATCAGACAGCTTTGTGAGCATTAAAGTGGTCTGAAGCATATAATCATTAAAATTGAAGTGCATTACCTAAATTTGATGGAAAATACATTATGGCGAGATTTTGGGCATTATAATCAGATGATGTCATAATGACGTCATAATACCAGATAATGACTCAAAAATTATGTCATTCATACATGTCCATATGTAGATCATCTCCCCAAAGTTTGGTGATCATACCGTATTCCGTTCATGAGTTATGAGGGGGGGGGGTCAAAAGAGCCCCCCCCCAGGCCCAGGAATGCCAAAAAAGCCCAGTCTGAATAGGGTTAAAACATTATACTGTTGGGGCAGTTCTAACCGAGAAGCTGGTTCTAGCATTTGGCAGCAGAATGACTAAATGCCTATCTAGGTGATATTGCGTAGCCTTCTCTAGGGGCCTACTACTATGGTACACTGTATTCCCCAACAGTACTATGAACTAGAAAAGTTTACGCTGTAGTACTCAATATTGCAAAAATGTCCAGATGACATACACATTTTAGGTGTTCTCAACAGGTTTTCAGGTACCACTAAATTAACTCTGGTTGGCATTGTGTTTTTAAGTACAACTGACATCCTAACACAATGTCGTTGAGCTTGGAAATCAAACTCTATCTGGCATATGAGTGGTTAGATGTCATGATAACAGCTGAGGCGACCATGGAGTAGTGGTTAAACAGCTGGTCCTCAACCTAAAAGGTTGCAAGTTCAATCCCCAACATGGAGATAGCCTTACCTACTTTCATACTTCCTGGAACATGGTATGAAAATGTTCAGATGACCACCAGACCCATGACTCCAGCTTTATTTTTCACATTTCATTTCGAGCGAAATTACAAAAGAAAAATGCTTAGGTAAAGCAAGACAATGTTTGAGCTGCTGTGGTCTGGATAGGGGAATGGCCACAAGATCAGAGGATTGCAGGTTTGAATCCTGTATTACCAATAAAAAAACACTCAAGTTGATATTTATTGTTTATTTTTTGTGAAACTGTGAAAGTTACAAATTCTTTAAATCATGTCAATTGGAACTATATCAGACATGAGACTATGGATGTCAGCATGTTGTGCTTGGGCAATCATGGACTAACAGTTAAACACTTGGCCTTGAAACATGATGGTTACAAGTTCAATTCCCAGCGTGGGATGTTAGTAAAAAAATAAATTAAAAAAATCACATTTAAACATTATTGTTTTGGTATGATGTCAGTTGGCCGGATTTGAAGTGGAAAGTACGTGTGAAACACATTTGACTGTTAATTATTAGCCTAGTAAGTCCAATACTTTCTAACAAATAGGTCTAACTTTCTACAAATACAAAATCTGCAGTTGAGTGGTGTAGGGGATCGTCCTCTGCATGTAGCCATATTGGCATGTCATTATCTTGAGGTTCAGAGTTTGAATCCTAAGGCTGGGTCATTCACTTTTTTGGATGTTTTAGTTGTTTCAATTGTTTACCAGCTTCTACTTTGTGTAAAGAAGAACCCATTCATGTCAGAACCATAGAAACCCTATTTTATTACAATGTAACATAAAATACAAACTTTTCTAAAAATGGTGAATCTGTCAATGGAGGATAGATTTACTCAACACCAGGGACCATCAAACCACAACTGACAACTTGGCATGGAAAAATGTGTCTATCAACCTCACTTCAAGATAAGAAAAGACCCATAAAAGTGTGTTGGTGTGTAAGTGTAGTAGTTTACTATGTTGCTGTGTGTGACCTTAGGTCAGTGTTTCCCAACCTTTTTTGACTGACTGTGTTGTGAAGTCTGACACTATTTTGGGAGAAATCCTATGCTGTGGGACCACTGGGCTGTGGGACCAATGGGCCTAAAAAATAATGTTAAAAGTGTTTGTGATGTGGGACCAATGGGCTGTGGGACCAACGGACCTAAAAATAAATTAAAAAGTCTTAGTGATGTGGGACCAATGGGCTGTGGGACCATTGGGCCTAATTTTGAAAAATCACAAAAGTCTTAGCAATGTGGGACCAATGGTTTGTGGGACCAATGGGCCGTGGGAACATAGGGCTGACCCCAAGAAAACAATAGCCATGACATTCAGTCAACTGAACAGCTGCCAACTGAAATAATAAACTTTATTCACAGACTCATGGTCCAGATAAGAACAAACAATACATTAGCCTATAAAAGACATACAAAACATAAAAAAGATATACCAACACCCCCACCCCCCATCTCTCTCTCACACACACACACACACACACACACACACACACACACGCACACACACACACACACACACACACACACACACACACACACACACACACTCATTACTTTAAAAAGAGTCAGACTGGCTATATGCCGCCCATGTACAATTGACTTTTCCAATGTTTCCATATGTCTGAATTGTATTGGGTATCACTTTCCTTTACATTGGACAAACACAGTATAATACCATTTCTTGATGACGTCAATCTACACATACATTTATACATGAGATTCCTAAGAATAGCCTGAAATGTGGGGACATTTACAGAGACAAACAGAGTACTTGCACTTTCCCACCTTGGAGCCTTAAGCAAGATTCTAAGAGCATCATTGTACGCCACCTTAATCTTATTTATTTTTGCTCTACTGTAGCTACACCAAAGATGAGCTGTGTACAGTGGTGTACAGTAAGTCCTGAACAGAGATATTTTTACTTCCTTAGTACACATATAGAATTTCCGTGCAAGCATATTTGCCTGAGCATAACGTTTACAACACTGACGCTGAATATCATCATCATCATCATCACATAGGTCACTCCTAAGAATGTGACCTAAGTATTTAGCTTTGGTTACAGTTGTCAGCTCACTGTCATTTAGATAAAAAGAAGGGAAGTGTAGCTTTTTATCCTCCTTAGTCCTAAAAAGCATTACAACACTCTTTTTTGAGTTATATTTGATGTCACACTCTATACCATACTCTGAGCAGACTCTGAGCAGTTGCTGAAGACCAGCACTATAGGGAGACAGGACAACCAAGTCATCAGCATACAATAGATGATTAATGACCTTATCCCCAACCATACACCCAGTCTTACATTCGTTTAATTTCCTGGATAGATCATCCATGTAAAGATTAAAAAGAAAAGGGGAAAGAATACCACCTTGCCTGATGCCATTAGTAACCAAGAACTGGCTAGAGAAAGCTTGGCCCCATCTGACCTGCATGGTTTGATGGGAATACCAGTACCGTAAGATTCGTATTAAGTATAAAGGGACCCCTCGTTGATGTAGTTTTAAAAACTGTTTCCCATCGCATCCCAGGAATCACAAACGCGAGATTCAAGTGAGTGTGGTGTTTAATGATAGTGACCGGTCTATATCCGGCCGGCTGGTTACGTCATCGTAGGTAACATACTAACACTCCTGTCGCTACCCCTCTTTTCTTCAAAACATTACTTCCCGTGTGAAATACCACCCAAGAGTCCCACAATTATCAAACATTATCATAAGCATATCACTCAATAATCAACATATAGTCCTCAATGTGACACATAATCGCCCAGTCTCTGAGGCATGCGTCGCGACCTGCCAGAGCGCCTGGGCATGCTCTCTGGTAGGGGCACGTCATCTTGCATGCCATCGGGGTAAGCCAGCGCTTGAGTGTCATTGCTTGGCACTGACTTCCTCGACATTTGCTGCCTTTTATTGTCCCCGTCCCAACTCTTATGAGACACGTTGGATTTACATATTCATGAATATCCCCCAAAACCATAATTTTTGGTCAGTTTTGATGGCTGATATATTTTCTTTGTACCATTCTCCAACTAATGTCAGACCCAGACTTTTTGAAAATGGCAGTATTTTGTTATTATTCACAATTAACCTTGCGTCCCAACTTCTATGGAGTTGGGGTTTGTATAAGCTAATAAAAGGCAGCACACAAACACACACACACACACACAAACACACACACACACACACACACACACACACACACACACACACACACACACACACACACACACACACACACACACACACACACACACACACACACACACACACACACAGGTGTATTTACATATGTAAATAGGATTTTACTCTATTATTGATGAATACAATATATGGTATGATTGATTCCAAATTACATTTCCCACCATATTCAGGGTAATTGCCCATTAACTGCAGAGATGTATGCACTATACTGTTCACAATTACATGCCAATAACACACAACTGCAGGACTAGTTGGAGCCTACATGCATAATGTGCAAACAGCCTTTTCCACTCTCACTGTGGACCAGTACTTTATGACATTACTGATTGACATTATTTATTTACCTTTAATTAATTACCTTTCATCCTAAAAAAAAAAATCAACTAAAAAATGTAGCCTATGTAGGAATCCACGTGTATTTGTCATGCTTTCACAGGCCATACAGAAGAGGAGGCAGTGTTTCCCTTCTCACTCACTCACTCACTCACTCACTCACTCACTCACTCACTCACTCACTCACTCACTCACTCACTCACTCACTCACTCACAAACACACACACACACACACACACACACACACACACACACACACACACACACACACACACACACACACACACACACACACACACACACAAAATCACAAAAGCACAAGTAGGCCTAAAAACTGATTTTATTGGACAGAAACAACGGAGTGAGGTATGAGGTTGGTGCATTTTAGATCAACATGAACAGGGTGATAACACTACAGTAGTGAACTACACAGTACACATGTGCACAGTAATCCAGGCACTCATCAGCAGTTTGTCGTGTGTGTGTGTGTGTGTGTGTGTGTGTGTGTGTGTGTGTGTGTGTGGTGTGTGTGTGTGTGTGTGTGTGTGTGTGTGTGTGCGCGCGCGTGCGTGTGTGTGTGATTGCAGTCAATGTCTTCTTTATACGTTTAGTTTGACTTCACATTAGAGACAGTTTCAGTTTTAATTTCAAACTTCTGAGCTAACGGTGTTTGAAAGATTTTTGACAAGGAAGTACCCTTGACTTGACTTGACTTGACGTAGAACTTTCCAAGCATCAAGTAGAGGCAG